>NC_081517.1:43701940-43804440 GCF_030273125.1 Centropristis striata | reverse complement strand
TAAGTGGAAATGGTCCAATGACTGAGCAAGATGGGCAATTTGGTGGCCATTTGATACAAATTAGAAGGTCAAAAACTCAAAATTTCGCTTGGGAACCATTTTTTGTGGACTCGGCACCCTTGAGATATGTAAAGTAGGCCGGTTCCTGACTTGTACCCATAAATGCTGCTCACTTCTTATAGGAGGCCTTTATTGATGATCATAAAACTGTTAATCCAGCTAATCGATCCAGATGGTTAATCATCTAAAGTGAAAAAAAATAATTATGTCCCCAAAGTAATGTGAGGCTTTGCAGCTCTTATGTGATTAGAGAAACCTGAACACAGTTGGGTGTTTCTCCCCACTGTTGATCAGATAAAAATAAGCAAATGGAAAACATCAATTTCAGCTTTTAGCTATAATGAAATAATGAAAATAATCACGAAGTGGAGCCACACATTCACAGAGCCGTGAGAGTGATATTTTGTTATATGAAGATAACAAAGTGAGAAAAAAAAGCAACTTTTTTCTCCCAGATTCACCACTTTAACCCTTAATAGGACACTCATTGAAATACTTGCAAATTCCAAATTTCAACCCTAGAGAATATTGGAGGATATTACATACTGCCAGATAGTGTAAAAAAAACATATGAAAATAATATTTTGAGAAAAGAGTTTACGAGATTAAAGTGGCAAATCTACGAGAAAAAAATGTGCAGATTTATGAGATTTAAAGTGGTGAATCTGGGAGAAAAAGCTGCTTTTCCCAATTTTTTCTTGTAAATCTGCGACGTGCAGATTTGCCACTTTAATCTAGTAAATTTGCAACTTTTTTCTCAAAATCATTTTTTCCTTTTGCAGTGATCTGCACCATTCTGGTTGCCTATTTTATTGCTTTATTTTTATAAATTACCCCAAATATAACCCCAAAACATTAAAAACCCATTACTCTGTTGGCTTACGATGGTTCAGTATGGAAATATGAAGAATTTGAGGATTGAAGTAACAAATAAATGAGCAGAAAATCTCTTAATTTTAAAGAAAATGTGCAGAAATGCCTTATATGATGGATTACAAATTTAACGCATTTTCGCACAGATTTGCCACTTTAAATCTCTTAAATCTGCGTCTTTTTTTCTCGTAGGTTTGCCACTTTAATCTAGTAAATTTGCAACTTTTTTCTCGAAATATTACCTGAAGTTACCAAATATAGTTCTTTGCCTGATAAAGGGTTAAAGTTTATTTTGATGAATGCAACATGTCCAAATCAACAGGAGAGCTGTGCCTGTTTTAGTCAGCAGTTGTTCCAGAATTTGACCTACAAACAGCTGCAGCTCTGCATTTCCACCCCGATTACTCTGTAGATCAATGTGAGGAAGGAACAGGCTGCTTTCAGGAAGGTTGGTGACTTTAATGTGTCCACTTTTTACGACCACAGAGCACTGATGATAACAACCCAATAAAGAGGTACAGGTTTAACTAATTAACTCCTACCTGCTTCATATTTGTACATCTCATGTCTTATTGTTTCCCATTTGCTTCAGCTATTATGTTTAACCCTTAATAGGGCACTCATTGAAATACCTGCAAATTCCAAATTTCAATCCTAGAGAATATTGGAGGATATTACGTACAGTCAGAATGTGTAATATTTTGAGAAAAAGGTTTACGAGATTAAAGTGGCAAATCTACGAGAAGATTTAGTTATTTTGTGTCTTTTTTTTGGTCATTTTGTGTCTTTTTTAGTCATTTTGTGTCTCTTTAGTCATTTTGTTTCTTTTTTTGGTCATTTTGTGTCTTTTTTAGTCATTTTGTGTCTTTTTAGTCATTCTGTGACTTTTTTTGGTCATTTTATGTCTTTTTTAGTTATTTTGTGTCTTTTTAAAATCATTTTTTGGTCATTTTGTGTCTTTTTTAGTCATTTTGTGTCTTTTTTGGTCATTTTGTTTCCTTTTTTTGGTCATTTTGTGTCTTTTTTAGTAATTTTGTGTCTTTTTTGTCATTTTGTGTCTTTTTTAGTCATTTTGTGTCTTTTTTTAGTCATTTTGTGTCTTTTTTTGTCATTTTGTGTCTTTTTAGTCATTTTGTTTCTTTTTTTTGTCATTTTGTGTCTTTTTTTAATAATTTTTTTGTCATTTTGTGTCTTTTTTAGTCATTTTGTGTCTTTTTAGTCATTTTGTGTCTTTTTTAAATCATTTTTGGGTCATTTTGTGTCTTTTTTAGTCATTTTGTGTCTTTTTTGGTCATTTTGTTTTCTTTGTTTTGGTCATTTTGTGTCTTTTTTAGTCATTTTGTGTCTTTTTTAGTCATTTTGTATCTTTTTGTGGTCATTTTGTTTCTTTTTTGGGTGATCTGAACTGTGCCTGTGAGATTGTGTTCAGTGAGTGGGGGTTGCGGACAACATGCATGTTAAATTGGGGGTCGCGACTCAAAAAGGTTGAGAACTACTGCTCTAGACAGTATTATACATTCGTTTGCATGCACAAAATATGAAGATTGTTTATTTCTTTGGCTGCTGTCCACATGTAAGAAGGAGGCTGCAGAACAGGCCTTTTATGTTGCCAACAGAAATATGATATTACCAACATAATGGAGGGAGAATGCAGGTGTTGTTGACAGTAGAGACCTCCTGCCTGCAGCATGCAGCAGCAGCTCCACATTAGCAGCGTTACGTAACACACATCACTTATCACCTCTGGTGTGTGGAGCTGATGTGCCTTCAGGCGGTTTCTCCCTGAGCGGCCCCGTGTTCTCACAGGGTTTGGATAAATGGAGCCACAGTGTTACAGATAAGGCTGGCTTACACCAAACGATTCCCCAGTCCCAGACTAAAAAAATCTTCTGGTGTTTAGGTAGCATTAGGCTGCAAAATCCCATTTATTCAATTCAAGGTGGAAACTCTACACGGGAATTTAACCCCTTAACGATCTGATTGGCCCAACAGCTTTTTACTTTCAGACGCTGGTCCCTCCACCTAAAACCTTCAGATATTGACTGTTTTATGTTATTTTTATTCAGCCATTTTTTTACATTTGAACAATTTACTGATGTATTAATGTCATTTAATTATTACTTTTTATTTATTTTATGTAGCCTATTGAAATATTGAAATATTTGAAATAAAATAATTAAAATAATTATTCTGTAATTCAGTCTCGTAATTTATAGATTAATAAATTAACAAAAACCATCAGCATAAAAGGGTGAAAAATGGGTGAATTGTACCTTTTCTGATTGAATATGTATTATGTCCTGACAACCCAATAAAGATATATATGGGAAAAAAAAAAAAAAACATCAACATTCAAATAAAAATAACATCAAACTTTTTTTTTTAATTAAAAACTTATTTCTAAACATATTTATTTATGCCTTTTCTTATTCTACAATTAGTTAATTATTGTGATTGATTATTGATTATTTTGACTGATATTGCAGCTGCAATAGGAGTTATAATATGGGAGGGAATTATCATTTTTGCATCTTTATTCTCATCATTAACGGAAACTTTTTTTTGCGGAGATCTGTAGCAAACAAAGAGTCCTAAGAATACGATTGGTCAGCCGGGACATGTCTGCTTAATTCCTAATTTTCCTTATTTTGACATGTTTTGTTTAAATATTGCACTTCCTGTGATTTGGATATTGCACTAATCCATATTGTGATTTTGAAAATATAATATTTAATATTAAGAAGAAGACATACATAATATTTTTATGTGTTTTTCCCCATTTAAGTTCAATATTAAAACGTTTTTTCCCTAAATAATAATAAATTTCCCTCTGTGTCTTTTATTTATTTTACTACTTTTAACTGCATCTTTTATTTTATTTTACTATGTTTATCTGCTTGATTGTATTGTTTTATTTATGTCATCATTTTAGATGTATACACTTATTATTTATTGCTGATTGGTTTATGGAATTGTTTGTTTTATTGTTGATTTTATGTACAGCACTTTGGAGACGTTTGTGTTGTTTAAATGTGCGAAACAAATAAAGGGGATTGGATTGGATTAACATTTCTTGGAAAATGTCAATAAAATGTGTCTCCAGTACCTGTCTCTGAGGTGGACTGCAGTTTCTGAGGTTTGGGGGCAACAGTTCGACCGAAGAAATCCACCTCGGGCTGCAGAACAATAAGAGAGAGACGAGGAGGAGGAAGTTAGTCAGGAAGAAGTTTCTGAAACACCGTCCTCAATAAAGAGGTCAATAACAATGAACAATCACACACACACACACACACACACACTCTCATTAGCCCGATTTCCACCTTTAGGGACTGTAACCCAGTGGCTTCTCATTATCCTTGTTTCTGCCCTCTAGAGGCTCACTCTCTCTATCACTCCATTAATGAACTATTATAAATCTGCAACACACACACACACACACACACACACACACACACACACACACACACACACACACACACACACACACACACACACACACACACACACACACACACACACACACACACACACACACACACACACACACACACACACACACACACACACACACACGCTCTATACTGGCAGAAAGAGGGTACTTAAATGAGCAAAGAACCACCACAAGAGGCCAAATCTTTGTCACTGTTTCAAAGAAAACTCGACTTAGATATGGCCCATTTCTGATGACTCATCCTGTAGGAATTTGCAAAAAGAGAACATGACCACTTAAATAAAAACTTCACCTGAAAAATTTAAATGAGCTCATTTGTGCAACTTCAACTCAATCAAAAAAAAAAATACAAACGAGACTAGTAAGCGGGGTAATATTGTTCGCTATTAGTCCTCCAGAGCCGTTTATTGGGCGCTTAGAATGTCTATCAAAGCGTCTGTAGGTAGCTCTTAGCCAATCAGATCAGTTATACCAGATGACGTAGTAGAGCAACAGAGATGGATGTTTGTTGTGTGTGTGTCTGTGAGAGAGTGTTGTTTGCTGCTTTGCTTCTCCAGTTCTCGCTTTCTGCAAGATTATTTATTTTCACGCTTTATTCCCCCTCATGTCATTCAGCCACACACATCCACTGATTTTATGGGCAATAAACAAGCTGCTGGGGGTCTCTGGGGGCTCCGCTGTCCCCCGGCTCGTAGCCAGATCACCGTGGTTACAGCAGCTAGCGGTAGCGGGGCTAGTTGGTAGATTAGTAGTTTAGACTTTTCCAAAATCCTGTCAGAAGCAAGGCTAAAACATCCTTTTTGGTGGTGAAACAGGAGTGTAAAGTCAAACGTTGTTCTTCTTTTAAAATCAACTTTGGCTCTAAACTATTTAAAACACCATCTACAGCTAAAGAGAGTTTCGCGTCTGCTGCAGCCATGTTGGATCCGTAAGAAAACTTCAAAACTACAAGCTTCCGTCTGTCGAGTAGTACGCGTCATCGTCTTGCCGTCCCTCCCCGCTCTGTGATTGGATCCTAAAACAGGGCTAAGAAACGGCCCTGGTTTCCAGACTGCCTGGAGGTTCGAAACTAAATTTGAGCGCGCAAGGCAGTCTGGGTATACCCAGGCTAGTGGCGCCCCGTGTTATCAGAAATGACAGAAACAATGCATTCATGTCCACTTCTCACTGCTAATTCTAATTCTATATTAAAACTTTGTTGCACACAAAACCCTAGTTCATTATGTGTGTGTGTGTGTGTGTGTGTGTCTCACCCTGGCCTCCACTGTGGTCTGCTTCACGATGTTCTCCAGCCTCTGCTGATGGTTCCTGGGAGCTTTAGGAGCGGCGTTCTGTTTTTCAGCCTGTTTCTGCTGCTGCAAACAGACGGCAGATTATAAACACATCAGATTATTAACACGCTGACCTGATTGACGGTTTGTTAGACTCTCCGTCTCACCGCTGCAGGGTTCCTCTGCAGCATCAGACGCTCAGCTCTCCTCATCTTCTCCTGCTCCATCTCTCTGCTGATGGTCTGTTTGGCCTGGTACGTCAGCTGGCGACGCGGAGGAAGGCCCGGGAACCTCACCACCTCCTCCACACGCCTACAAACACACAGGCTGAGAAAATAGCTCCACACAAACAACAACAGATACACATTGTTTGGAGACAAACACACACATATAACAGTGTGTGGCTGTGGCTGACACAGAGGTGAACCTGTTAGATGACAAATAAAATAACTTTAAGCTTCCTCTTTTGGTGCCATGGTTGGTGTTTTCCAAAATAAAACCCTGATTCTGTGATTCTCTAAAACCTTAATCCTCTTACAGCTGATCTTTATCTCCCTCAAACACACACATATAAACACACAGACACACACACACACACACTTCCTGCTGGACTAAATATAACATAAATAGGATAATGCCAGTCTGTGTGACTCTGGGCTATAAACTATCAGCAGTGTTACCATCTGAACTGTAATGAAAGAGCTGATTGAATGATGCAATCTCCCTCTGACATTATGGATTATTCACTATGCAGTTTTTACTAGCTTTTGCCATTGCAGCTCCAAAACTTTGGAATGAATTGCCGCTATACATCAGACAGGCCTCCTCACTGTCTCGTTGGCTTTTAACACCATGTAGAGTGTTGATTTTATGTTGATTTTATGATTTTTTGTTTTTATTTGTATACATGCATATTTTATTTTGTGCGGGCAGTACATTTTACATTTTATTTTATTTATTTTTATCACATTTTTTATTTATTTTATCTTATTGCATCTTACTGTTCTATTGTTTACTACATCTCTTTGTATTGTGTTATGTATTTATTGTTTGTGCAGCACTTTGGAAACCTTGTGTTTGCTAAAATTGTGCTATATAAATAAAGTGGATTGGATTGGATGCAGTTAGTATGATGTGGTCTAACCTCTGGCTAACACATTTACAGTAGTTTAGTTGCAGGCAATCATATCACTGATGGTATCTGAATCAATCTTTTAAAACAAGTTACGTGCAATTTATTATAAACCATAAACTTAGTAAATAAAAAGTTACAGTTATTTAACTTTAAAAGTAAAATTTGTATCATTTGAGTTGATGTTGCTCTTGTCATCAATGTTATCACCCCATGATAAGGTTCTGTTTGCAGAAGAAAACATGGATGAAGGAAGGTTTACATGGGGCAGATAAACTCACTATAAGGCTGTTATTATGATTTTCGAATCATCATTATTATGATTATTTTATTTTTTTCTGATTTTCAAGTTGCCTATCAATTTAGGTATAAGTATGTCTTTGTAAGAGTATTGTGATAGAGTTTAAATGCTTTTGCAAGGATGTGATTTTGATTTTATTTATATTATGTTTTTTATTTTATTTTTTTAAAACCATTTCTTTCTTTTTATGTTTTGATGAAAATACTTGACATGTTATCAAGATGTAGAGCAACATGCATGTGCCGTTTTGTTTTTTCTTCAAATAAAAAGTTTAATAACATAAAAAAGTAAAATTTGCCACCTTTTATTTGGATGTCCAATCAGCGTTGATGCTAAATGTAGTAGATTTTGGCTATATATTTTGACCAGGAAAGCTAGGTTTGCATCTGCAAAATCAGTTGCTCTTCCTGCGTGCAGTGCCGTTATTTGACGTGACAAAGTTGGAAAAAAAGGAAGAACTGCAGACGACTTCTGCTGAGATTTCTCTGGGAAGCTGCAGAGCGTTCTCAGAAAGAGGACTGCCTTGTTCTCTTCACTTGTATTGCATACCTTACGTTCCCAGCTGTGAAAATGGCAACACAGACTAGAGTGCAGGGGATGTTCTGGACAAGGATAGTATACGGACAAATAAATGTAGGCCCTCCTCCTGCATTTGGATATGTTTAGCATGTTTAGTTGGCAACCACTCTACCAACTTAGCCACAGCTACTTCAGTTTCAGAGAAACTAAAAAACGTCCCCAAAAAGGTGTTCTAGGACAGTGATTCCCAACAGGGGGCGCCCGACCCCCCCAGGGGGGCGCCAAAGATCCACTGAGAGGTCGCGAAGCCCTCTTGATTTTAAGGGATGTAATAAATCTAATGTGTTAAATATAGATGAGTCAGCATTTAATTCATTAGTGGGACAAAAACAGCTAAATAAGGGCTACATTAAACGTTTATTCATTTATTTAAAAAGAAAAATCACGATAGAAAAGTTTAAAAATAAAGGCTATATCGCGAGAATAAGGACATGTGTAACATCCCTCCTGCAGTATACACAGGTAACCTCACCTAGCGGAAACCTCACCTAGCGGAAACCTCACCTAGAGGTAACCTCACCTAGAGGTAACCTCACCTACAGGTAACCTCACCTAGAGGTAACCTCACCTAGTGGTAACCTCACGAAGCGGTAACCTCACCTAGAGGTAACCTCACCTAGAGGTAACCTCACTTAGTGGTAACCTCACGAAGCGGTAACCTCAGCTAGCGGTAACCTCACCTAGCGGTAACCTCACCTAGCGGTAACCTCACCTAGCGGTAACCTCACCTAGCGGAAACCTCACCTAGCGGAAACCTCACCTAGCGGTAACCTCACCTAGCGGTAACCTCTCCTAGAGGTAACCTCACCTAGCGGTAACCTCACCTAGCGGTAACCTCACCTAGCGGTAACCTCACCTAGAGGTAACCTCACCTTGCGGTAACCCCACCTAGCGGTAACCTCACCTAGCGGTAACCACACCTAGCGGTAACCACACCTAGCGGTAACCTCACCTAGAGGTAACCTCACCTAGCGGTAACCACACCTAGCGGTAACCACACCTAGCGGTAACCACACCTAGCGGTAACCACACCTGGCGGTAACCCCACCTGGCGGTAACCCCACCTGGCGATAACCTCACCTGGCGGAAACTTCACCTAGCGGTAACCTCACCTAGCGGTAACCTCACCTAGCGGCAACCTCACTTAGGGGTAACCTCACCTAGCGGCAACCTCACCTAGCGGTAACCTCACCTAGCGGTAACCTCACCTAGCGGTAACCTCGCCTAGCGGCAACCTCGCCTACCGGTAACCTCAGAGTTCGGCTTCAAAGAAGCAATGGACAATGGGGGGGTCGCCAAAGTTTACAACTGTAAAAATGTGGGTCCCTCAAGAAAAAGGTTGGGAACCACTGCTCTAGGACACTGCGGTTGTTCTTATGGTGCGTACACAATAAAGGAGGATTCTTAGAACTATGAATAGTTCCTCGGGTCTGAAAGCAAAATAATAACGAGTTGTTGCCGTCATGGTTCTTGCTGGTTTGGACAATGGAGCCTCCATGTTTTGTTTTAGTTTAGTTGTGTCCTAGTAAATGAAGGCACTGCAGGACTTTCTCGGCCAATACAACACAGAGAAATGTAATGCTTCAGTTAGGGTTAGCACATTAACAAGAAACACTGACTGGATAGCCACGTTAAAGATGGCACATTTTTCCTGTAATTAGTTATAATTAGCCCTTTAGTCTCAGTGTCATTTGTAACCATATTCAGGTGCATACTGGGATATGAGGAAAGTACAAATATTACTACAAATACAGTTTGAGTTTCTTGTTCTATATCGTCCAAGCGCAGAGAATAATCCCCAACAGACCTGAGACAGAAGTCTTAAACACACTCAAACAGGCTCCATATTAAAGCACAAAATGGTTTTAAAATGTCTTTCCACTCCGAAAAACAGATCGATTTGTTTAAGTTTCCTGCTCTTTTTTTTCTTTGCATTTCTGTCCTCACTCACAGCCTCCGAAACCAGACGACATTAACCGTTCTGACCAATCACCAACAGTGTCCGAAAAAAAAAAAAAAAAAAAAAAGATAGAGCCGTCCAACCAGATAACCCTTTTGGGACCGGGGAGGGGGGGCGTTTCCGCTGTCTGTGATGTTGAGAATATTTATATCCACAACTGTGTCCCAAGTTTTTCCCCATGAGGAATCAGAGAGAGGTGTTGTGGTGAGCGAGGGACGGCAGGTACAGGAAGGTATAGACCAGCAGCAGCAGCAGCAGAGCCAGCAGTAGAGGCAGGCACCAGTCGTTGGTGACCAGCACGCTGTCACAGCGAGCCTGCAGGAAGGAGCCCCTCTGGACGCCACGCTGCTCCTCCAGCTGGCTCGGCATGGCTGCTTATCTCAACTGACCAGTTACTCCAGTAGTCACAAAAATAACGGTCCAAAATGAGCAAATCTTCCAAGTTCAAGCGGAAGTTTAAACTAAACAGGTGCAGAGTTTTTCTGTCATTCTTTCTGATTTTTACTGCTGAAATCATTCAAACTTCATCCTTTCATCAGGTTGGTCCATCCACCTGTACCCCACCGGTGAGGCTTTGCAGCTCACTACTCTGCTCCCACACACACGACCATCAAACACACACACACACACACACACACACACACACACACACACACACACACACACACACTCAGGTGTTAAGGGGATTAATCTCTAAGCCTCCATGCAGAGAACCACCATGTGGACAAGAGCAGCGACCTTCAACACCCCCAGAATCACAAATCTGCCCTGTATGTGTCCACATGCAATATACAGCTGTGTGTGTGTGTGTGTGTGTGTGTGTGTGTGTGTGTTCTTGTACTCCCTATATAGTGGGGACCGGAACACCTTTTTAACCAACAGAGTGAGGACATTTTTGCAAAGTGAGGACATTTCGGCCGGTCCTCACTTCTTTAAAGGCTTTTTTTTTTTTGTTGAGATTTCAGACTTTGTTTTAAGGGTTAAAGGTTACATGATAATGATAATTAACTGAAACTGTATTGTGTGGTTACAAAACTAACTAAAATTATAGTGAAAATGTCCTTCGTTTTCATCTTTGTCAACTTTTTTCATACATAATGAAGATTGATAAGACAAAGGAAATAAAGGCAAAATTTACTGTGACCTCTTTTAATCTCCCACCCAACAAATACCCCATTACAAAAAACTAAATATAAAACTAATAAAAACTAAACTAAAACGAGCAAAATCACTCTAAAAACACTCTTGAAAACAGAAATTCACAACGAAATTAAAACTAAAACTAATGAAAAATCCAAAACTATTATAACCTTGCAAGGGAATTCACTGTTCCAATGAGGGTCCTCACAAAGATAGAAGTACAAGAATGTGTGTGTGTGTGCGTGTGTGTGTGTGTGTGTGTTCTTGTACTTCCTACATAGTGAGGACCAGAACAAGGCAAAATTTACTGGGACCTCTTTTAATCTCCCACCCAACAAATACCCCATTACAAGAAACTTAAACTAATAAAAACTAAACTAAAACTAAACTAAAGCATTTAAAAAAATAAAAATAAACTAAAACTAGCAAACTCACTCTAAAAACACTCTTGAAAACAGAAATTCACAACGAAATTAAAACTAAAACTAATGAAAAATCCAAAACTATTATAACCTTGCAAGGGAATTCACTGTTCCAATGAGGGTCCCCACAAAGATAGAAGTACAAGAATGTGTGTATGTGTGTGTGTGTGTGTGTGTGTGTACTCACGGCTCCAGCATGTATGTGTACTGTCCCTCTGGCGTGCGGTCCTGTCTGTATGAGAGGTTGTAGGCCAGCATGGTGTCGATCAGCTCGTGCATCTGCTCCTTCTCTCTGCTGCTGAACAGCTGAGGGTTCACCTGGAACAAGATTTAACATTAATTTCACAACAATACAAGTTTTATTGACATTATTTTCAATGCATTTGATATTTGCATTTGTACATTTTTAGCTTCCTTGCCTGCCCGAGTTATAAGCACCCCACACCGAGCCATACATCAAGGATTTACCAAAATAAAAGCACATGATGCACATTTGGGCTGAAAATTGAACTGCTATATTTGAGTTTCAACTCAACTGTGTCCTGAGTCTTATTCTTGTCAAATTAACAAATTTGTGACCAAAAAATCTCAAAAAAATGGTTGACGAGATTAAAGTGGCAAATCTACGAGAAAAAAAAAAGGCGCAGATTTATGAGATTTAAAGTGGTGAATAAAGTGAAATAAGTAGATTCTATCTCAAACATTTTTATATTAAAGGTACTTAAACAACTGCGTCAAAACCAAGGACGCATTTATATTTAATACATTTTATCAAATATATTAAGTAAAATGAAATGACTACAGAATAATTTATTACAGTGTACAAACAGCCATGACCCACCCATTATGTCTTTGCCATGCTTTTATTAATCTTATTTTGTTTGCTTATTGATTTTAAAATATACTTTATTGCTCATCTATTATAAGTTAACTATAAGTTAACTATGCTTTTTTGCAACTACCGGATCTAAAGCGAGAACAATGCCTTATTACTTGTTCATTAATGGTTATTAAGGACCTTATTATAAAGCGTTACCCTACTTTTACTTACAGGCCTTAGCTTGGGACAGATGATGTCGAGGAGCAGCGTGAGAATATCAAGAGACAAGCAGAGCGGGCTGATCCTCGTCCTGATGCATGCTGGGATGTCGGCCAACATGGTGGACAGAGCGTTCCTGCTGCTGAGGAGCCGGGAGGACGCCTGGAGAGGAGGACACGACCACAGAAGACACAATAAAATCAACTGGTATCACCTCGGGTTTCTCACATACAGTCACGGAAAAAATGAATACGCCACCCTTGTTTTCTTCTTCTTCCAAAAAAAGACACAAAATGACAAAAAAAAGACACAAAATGACAAAAAGAGACACAAAATGACTAAAAAAAGACACAAAATGACAAAAAAGACACAAAATGACAAAAAAAGACAAAATGACCAAAAAAGACACAAAAAGACCCAAAAAAAGACACAAAAAGACCAAAAAAAGACACAAAAAGACCAAAAAAAAGACACAAAATGACCAAAAAGACCAAAAAAAGACACAAAATGATAAAAAAAGACACAAAATTACTAAAAAAAGACACAAAATGACCAAAAAAAGACACAAAATGACCAAAAAAGACATGAAAAGACAGAAAATGAGAATACACATGGGAGTGTCGCAATGCAACATGGGACTTTTCCAGAATTGAAATCATGGCTGAAGACGACTAAAAACTTCAGGTTTTAGGGAAATATTTTAAAATCGCACACAGGTTTTCCAGGCATTTTTTCCAGGCCTTTTAGGCCTTAATGGGTTAATGCCACAACTACAATACAATACAACTAGAGGTATATTTGTTTTGACAAATATTATGATAATAACAAAAACAGCTCATACTAGTTTAATTTAAGAGCTCATATCTAGCCATTTTCCATGGTTTTATTGATAATAACCAAAATCATTATCAAGATAACCATGGGAAATGTCTAGATATCAGCTCTTAAATTGAACTCTTATCAGCTATATTGTTTGAATCATTATATTTGTACATCTAGTTGTACCAGGCATTAAAATGAACAAGAAAATGAAGAAAACAATAATCTAATAAATTTTCCCATGACTGTATGCGTTTGTTGTTTTATATTTCATTTGTCTTCATTCAACATCATTAATTGTTTCTTGTTGTTTTTTTCATCATATTGCTGCATAAAGCTGCATGTATGTAGTAGATTGGTACCTCGTGCTGGCTGTGCGGGTAGCTGATGCGGGGCACGTGTGTGTGAGCAAACAGGAAGTGGAAGGTGACGGACAGGAAGGGCAGGTATCTCATCAGGGAGAAGTTCTGCCCGTGCAGAATGACTTGATTCAGGCGGTCGGAGAAGGAGAGCCAGTCCAGAGCGTCACACACACTGTGCATGTTGGGGTCCCTCACACGCATGGACAGGTAGTTATCATACAGACCCTGAGGAGGAGGAGACACAGCAGAATCAGAAAGTTTTGGGTCTTTTTCTTTCCACTGAAAATAAAGTAAACTATTGGGAAGTTGTTTTAATTACCTGAGAAACCTTCTCATATTCTCCACTGGAGGAAGCCAAGTGCAGAATGTGCTGAAACCTCTGAGCTCCGCTTCCCGAGCCTGGTGCCTCATCGAACCCTTCACCGATACGCTTCCTAAAAAGAGAAAAAACAAGATTGCTTAAGGCCCAAAATGACCAAAAAAAAGACACAAAATGACCAAAAACGACACAAAATGACAAAAAAAAGACACAAAATGACAAAAAAAGACAAAATGACTAAAAAAAAGACACAAAATGACTAAAAAAGACACAAAATGACAAAAAAAGACACAAAATGACCAAAAACGACACAAAATGACAAAAAAAAGACACAAAATGACAAAAAAAGACAAAATGACTAAAAAAAAGACACAAAATGACTAAAAAAGACACAAAATGACAAAAAAAAGACACAAAATGACAAAAAACGACACAAAATGACCAAAAACAGACACAAAATGACCCAAAAAGACACAAAATGACAAAAAAAGACACAAAATGACCCAAAAAAAGACACAAAATGACAAAAAAAAGACACAAAATGACCAAAAAAGACACAAAATGACAAAAAAGACACAAAACGACAAAAAAAAATACACAAAATTACCCAAAAAATGACACAAAATGACCAAAAAAGACACAAAATGACGGAAAAAAGACATGAAAAGACACAAAATGAGAATACACATGGGAGTGTCGCAATGCAACATGGGACTTTTCCAGAACTGAAATCATGGCAGAAGACGATTAAAAACTTTTTTTAATCGCAACAGTAAAACTGAGTCATGGTTGTTCCTGAACAATGCAGGGACTCTGACTGCACAACAGCATGCAGATCTCTCACTCTTTTGCAGAACTTTTGCTTTATTTCAACATTTTTAACTAAACTTGAACTTCGGCTACATCTAGCGAATGTGGCTGTTTTGTGAAAATACACTCAGCATCCAGAAAATACAGCAGAGCATGTATAATTTCATAACAAGAACAGTGATAGGACATAATGTACCGTTTTGCCCGTTGCAGCTGGAAGATCCCCTGCCACAGGTGGAACAAGCCTTTGTTCTGGTCCTTCTGGCCCACAGAGACGCCCTGGAGGGTCTTTGAGTTCACGCGCTTGTGACCGCGACCGTGAAGGAACTGCAGAGACAAAAACACATATTAGTAAGTAAGTAAGTAAGTAAACTTTATTTATATAGCACCTTTTACAGACAGAAGTCACAAAGTGCTTCACATAAAAATCATACACATAACTCAGCACATATCAAAAAATCATACACATAACTCAGCACATATCAAAAAATCATACACATAAATAAAAATGTACATACAAAGACTAAAACAACAGCAATTTAAACAATCATAGCAGTCCCGAAACAATTAATCAAAAGCCTGAACAAATAAATATTACACGATGATGTCATCATACTTCATACTGACAGACGTTCCTCCACTCACCTGCAGCGTGTTGATGCACGACCTGATGTCGTTGTCCGTCTTCTCACACAGAACCATCAGAGTCCCCGTGTCCGTCTTCATCCCCTGCTGGACGGAAATCTGCAAACAAAAACTAGCTGTTGGTGTGTTCGCAAATGTTTCTGTACTCACGTGTTTATTTAAAAAGGTTTTTTTTATTTTTTTTATGTAGTTTCTTCTTGTTGTTGTCAGTAAATTGTATTTGATATGTTTTATTTCTGTTGTACAGCACCTTGTAACTTGCTTTTGAAAGAAGGAAACTTAAATACTCAATAAAAAAAAATAAAAAAAAATTTTTTTTATTGAGTATTTAAGTTTCCTTCTTTCGTTTGTGATTTATATTTACTATTTGTGTTTGACATGGTTTGGGGCATATGTTCTGAGTCCCATTAGTTATATGTATGTGTTATTATGTCTGAAAATAAATAAAGATAGTGTTGGGGAAAAAAAAAAAAAAAAAAAAGCAGAGAGTTACGAAACAAAAAACAAACAAACAAAAAACAAAAACAAACAAAAAAAAACGTCCAATATACATATACAAACACTAAGGATACAATTAAGAAAAAATACAACATCACAACATAACATTTTATGTGTATGTGTTCTTGTTCTTCCTACATAGTGAGGACCAGAACACCTTTTTAACCAACAGAGTGAGAACATTTTTGCAAAGTGAGGACATTTAGGCCGGTCCTCACTTCTTTAGAGGCTTTTTTGAGATTTTGTTTGATTTTGACTTTGTTTTAAGGGTTAAAGGTTACATGATGATGATAATTAACTGAAACTGTATTGTGTGGTTACAAAACCAACTAAAATCATATTTGTTTTTGTCTTTGTCAACTTTTTTCATACATAATGAAGATGGATCAGACAAAGGAAATAAAGACAAAATTTACTGTGATCTCTTTTAATCTCCCACCCAACAAATACACCATTACAAAAAACTAAAACTAGTAAAAACTAAACTAAATATAGCAAACTCACTCTAAAAATGAATTAAAACTAACCGAATTTGAAAACAAAAATTCACAACAAAATTAAAAACTATTACAACCTCCTAGGGAATTCACTGTTCCAATGAGGGCCCTCACAAAGATAGAAGTACAAGAATATGTGTGTGTGTGTGTGTGTGTGTGCTGACCTCTGCCAGTCTCTGTGCGAGGCGGGACGGCTGAGTCTGGGGGAAGACCAGGAGGAAGGCCTGCTGTCTGAGAGGCCTGAGAGCTGGAACATAACTAACAGAAAAAGAATCAGATGACTCAGAAGAAAACTCAATATCAACACTAAGAGACGGACAATTTACATATTCAAAAATCTACTTTTTCCACTTGGATGTGACTCTTACAGGTCGTTACAGATGCAGATGATTGGTCGCAGCAGAAGAGACTCCTTCTTCTTCTTCTTCTTGCCGCTCTCTGTGCCAGCGTCCCCGCCGCCTCCATCTTTTCTGTTCAGAGTTGCCAACAGGATGTTGATGGCAGCCTGTTGGTATATAATAATATAACGGTATATTTATAAGCTCAAAAACCTTCAATTAATACAAGAATGAAACGATTTCAATACAAATGGTTCATGAGAACTTACTTTACCACTCTCAAACTGAACAATTGCTGGTATTTTCTTTTAGTTCTTGGTTAAATGTAAAATGTGATTATCTTTCTGTAACCCTTTATCAGGCAAAGAACTATATTTGGTAACTTCAGGTAATATTTTGAGAAAAAAGTTGCAAATTTACTAGATTAAAGTGGCAAACCTACGAGATAAGAAGTCGCAGATTTAAGAGATTTAAAGTGGCAAATCTGCGCGAACAAAGTCGTAGATTTTCGAGAAAAAAGTGGAAAAAAAGCAACCATTTTCTCCCAGATTCACCACTTTAAATCTCATAAATCTACGCATTTTTTTCTCGTAGATTTGCCGCTTTAATCTCGAAAACTTTTTTCTCAAAACATTATTTTTTTTTTTTTTACACATTCTGTCAGTATGTAATATCCTCCAATATTCTCTAGGGTTGAACTTTGGAATTTGCAAGTATTTCAATGAGTGTCCTATTAAGGGTTAAAGTGGTGAATCTGGGAGAAAAAACTTGCTTTTTCCCACTTTTTTCTCGTAAATCTGCGATTTTTTTCGCGCAGATTTGCCACTTTAAATCTCTTAAATCTGCAACTTTTTTTCTTGTAGATTTGCCACTTTAATCTAGTAAATTTGCAACTTTTTTCTCAAAATATTGCCTGAAGTTACCAAATATAGTTTTTGCCTGATAAAGGGTTAATGACAACAAAAGTTATGACTGCATATCTAATTGTTTAGTATCATGAGTAGTAGTAGAAGTAGTAGAAGTAGTGTCTATATGTGTCTATATGTGTCTATATGTATGTGTGAAATATACAAAATGTTATAACAATAGTGTAAAAACACTGTTATTTTGCTTTTTGTAAGCTTTAAAGCAGCTGAAGCTGTCTGAGCTGGTCACCTTGGGAGAATTCAAAGGAATCCTGAAGGACAGAGAAGATAGTTCTCTTGGTCAATGCAATTGTTTGTAAAGCTATTTTCTGATAACGACCGGGTTTATTCATTCATCTGTCACCAGTTTATTTATTTCATTTTTAACTGTACTCATTTCAGTCTTCATATAGTCTTGTCCCTGATCTTGTTTGTACTTTAATTGATGTTGAATGTGGTTGATTGTTCTTATTTTATCATGGTGCTGCCTTCTTGGCCAGGTCATTCTTGAAAAAGAGATTTTAATCTCAATGAATTTTACCTGGTTAAATAAAGGATATTGATTGATTGATTGATTGATTTTCCCCCCACTGATTTTAACTGCCTGTGACGTACCGCAGGTGCTCCATCGATCTCATCGATAATGAGGCAGTTTGGCCGCTCGTTGACGCCCAAAACCGACTTCATCTGCGTCGCCGTGTCGATGCGTTTCTGGAACACCTCGGCGCTGCGATCGTCACTGCAGAAACATCAACAGTGTCACTGAAGTCACAGCGAGGGGGTTTTGTAAACCTAGTTTGCATGATTTCCTACTGTAACTGGGTCAGTTTTAATGAGGTTTTTCTAACCTGGCGTTGATTTCCACCACATTGTACCCAGCATGCTTTGCGATGACGTGAGCCAGCGTCGTCTTCCCCAAACCTGGAGGACCAGACAGCAATGCCACCTGGAAGGAAGATCAAAATTAATGATATATTGTAGAGCAGCGGTTCCTAAACGTTTTTAGCCGTGCACCCCCTTCTATGTCCCCACCGGGTTGACGCACCCCCAATCCCCCACACCTTCAAAAAAACCAAAATGGATCTATGTACTTTATCTTGTAATGAAAGAAAAATGGTTGACCTTTGTTTACTACAGGCCAATCGCTGTATTGCATTATGTTGGAAGAATGTTGGTTGCCCCTCTTTTAAACACTGGTTAAATAACTTAACATCGAGTTTGGCTCTTGAAAATCTGACCTAGATTGTTGGAAAGAGGGCTTCTGAATTTTATAACATTTGGAAAATATTTCTGGAACTGTGGAGGAATGGAGATATGGACAATAAGATAATGAAAAATATCAAATTTGTTGTTGGGAATGTAACCTACAGTAAGAATACTCACCACAGTTTAATTTTTTTTTTTTTTCATTTTATTTATGTGTTTTTGTTATTTATTTTTTGTTATCTACACTTATTTAATTATTCATTTGTTTTGGTCCTTTTCAGTATTATTGATATTTTGATTATTTTTTTCATTGCTGCCATATGTTTGTGAAGTTTTGGTTGTTGGATGTTGTTATATTAACACAAAAACCAATAAATATACATTTAAAAAAAAAAAAAAAAAAAAAAATGCAATAAGCTTTTTTATAGCCATATTAAAGGCGGCATGTTTAATCATGCTCAAATGACCAGAACAGACTTATAAACTGGCATATAAAGGGTTAAACTTTTGAAAATTATTTAATGTTTGATAGTTTTGAACAAGTCGGAAGTTATTTAGTAATTACAAGGTAATTACATTTAATTAATATTATTACTAAGTAAATACATCTTTTTACCAGGTAATTACCAGACTGTAAAAGGAAGGGTTACCGAAAAATGTAATTGTGTAATTATCAGACCGCCGTTACATTTTTCATCTCGCGCCCCCCCTAGCGGCAGCTCACGCACCCCCAGGGGTCCACGCACCACACTTTGGGAACCCCTGTTGTAGAGCACCTAAAGGTGATTAAAGTGAGATGAGTGTTTACAGTGTTTACCTTGAATTTGGGTCGTTGGTGCTGGTCCAGTTCGGCCTCCAGGAGCTCCTCAGTCACCTCGATCTTGCTCTTGAAGCGGTTTGGATGCTGATTGGGCTGGTTGGGTTTGAAGGAGTTCTGGTTTGGAGGCTGTCTGTCAGAGCGGAGAGGGCGGGACTTCCTCTCTCGTCCAAACACGACAGTGTCCCAAAGTTTCAACCACTTGAGCAGACAGCGGTTGGTAAACTACAGAGAAACAGTCACACACAGCTGCCATCAGGGTGCAATACTTGGAAAATTAGAAGCTCAATATTACAATATTACACTACCGGTCAAAACAGGGAACAAGAAATGGGTTAACAACTTAACTCTATGGAGTCTTGGGTTATTTTGTCCATTTTTCAATTCTTTTCATGTCTTTGTAAGTCATTTTGTGTCTTTTGGTGTCTTTTTTTGTCATTTTGTGTCTTTTTTTAGTCATTTTGTGTCTTTTGGGGCCTTTTTTTGTCATTTTGTGTCTTTTATTTGGTCATTTTGTGTCTTTTTTTAGTCATTTTGTGTCTTTTGGGGCCTTTTTGTCATTTTGTGTCTTTTTTTTCAAAATGACCAAAAAAAGAGACAAAATTACTAAAAAGACACAAAATGACCAAAAAAAGACACAAAATGACCAAAAAAAGACACAAAATGACCAAAAAAGACACAAAATGACCAAAAAAAGACACAAAATGACAAAAAAAGACACCAAAAGACACAAAAAAAAAGACACAAAATGACCAAAAAAGACACAAAATGACCAAAAAAAGACACGAAAAGACCAAAAAAGGCACAATATGACCAAAAAAAGACACAAAATGACCAAAAAAGAAACAAAATGACCAAAAAAAGACACAAAATGACTACAAAATGAAAACACATGAACACATGAACACTTTAATACAGTGGAGACAGAGCTGACTTCCAAAATGATTTGGCGACCCCCAGAAATCATCTCGCGACCCCAATTGGGGTCCCGACCCCAAGGTTGAGAATAGCTGCTCTAGCAGACATACAGTCAGATAAAATCATAATAATAATAATCATAAATCAGACTCACATCGTCACTGAGCAGCTCTGTGTAGTGTCGGGGGGAGAACCTGTCCACCCAGAGTCGAGAGGCTCGGCCCTCAGCGTCTTCAGGGTCGTCGTTCTCTTCATCTTCTCTCTCAGCCTCAACAATCACGTCGTTCACACTGCTGGGTTGGAACAGATTCAAAGGGAGGTAAGTAAAAAGGTAACCAAAGGTGCTGTTACATGTAATCAGACTGTGAATGTGTCCGTGGGAGAGAGAGCTGGAGAGTTACCTGGTCAGCAGGTCTGTCAGACGCTGAGATTCTTCCACAACCTGCTGGTGGCGCTGCAGGATTTCAGAGAAAGAGAAAAAAACTCAAACAAGTTTGCAATCTCAACATTTGTTGTGAAATTAATTTACTATGTTTTTTTGTTTTTTTTTAATAGGACATCATGCAGCCACACGAATAAAGTAAATAAATAACATAAAAATACTACTATTTTTTTTTTCTTTGACATTTCTAACTCAATTGTATTCATTTGTCCAGTTTTCAAGTTAAGAGCCTTTGGCCCCCTTTTGACAGTGAGAGTAATTAATAAAAACACTACTTTTTTTAGGCTTAACCCTTTATCAGGCAAAGAACTCTATTTGGTAACTTTAGGTAATATTTCAAGGAAAAAGTTGCAAATTTACTAGATTAAAGTGCAAAAAAGCAACTTTTTCTCCCAGATTCACCACTTTAAATCTCATAAATCTGCACATTTTTTTCTCGTAGATTTGCCACTTTAATCTTGTAAACTTTTTTCTCAAAATATTATTTTAGTATGTTTTTTTTACACATTCTGGCAGTATGTAATATCCTCCAATATTCTCTAGGGCTGAATTTGGAATTTGCAAGTATTTCAATGAGTGTCCTATTAAGGGTTAAAGTGGTGAATCTGGGAGAAAAAAGTTGTTTTTTTCCCACTTTTTTCTCGTAAAATTGCGACTTTTTTCGCACAGATTTGCCACTTTAATCTAGTAAATTTGCAACTTTTTCCTCGAAATATTACCTGAAGTTACCAAATATAGTTCTTTGCCTGATAAAGGGTTAAATAACAGCTTTTTTTAGGATTAAATAACACCTTTTTGGTGAATAAAGGAGGATAAAGCTGGCGATCCTCAGCAAAGTAATCACACCTCCACTCTAACAGATTACAAAATTATGTAATGTGGAAGCACAAGAATAAGGTCAATACACAGAAGGGGGTCACTCATATATTATATTTCAGTGTTTCTATTATTTAAGCTTTAATCAGAATTTTTCCAAATTATTTCTTCCATTAATTGTAATTTTTGAGTTAAAGGCTTCACATTTGATCAGTTAAATATACAATGTTTTGTATCAGACATATAAGAAAATAACAATAAAGCTTTTTTTGGCTGCAGATAAACTAAATTCTTTGTTTGTAAAGTGTCGTACTATTTTCAGTATTTGGCTCATCATCAAAATCAGAATCAGAATAATTTTTATTGTCAAGTAGGTTTTCACATACAAGGAGTTTTCTGAGGTGCATTGGTGCAAAAGAACAAAGTAGTAAACATAAATATAGATTAACCCATAAGAACCCATGGTGACACCCGTGTAACAAACACGTTAAATCTTCTATTTTAACAATTTTATCTTCTTTAATCTTCTATATTTAACAATTCTAATCCGTTAATAGGGTGTCCTGTATTGCATTTAACTTGTTTTGACCATATTTACTGAACAAATTAAAGTCACAATTTTGATAAACAAAAAGACACATGGTTATTTGTATTTATTTATTTATTATCAATATATTATTATTATGCTACTTTAAAACAAATCTAAAAAATAATTTGTTGTTAAACAGAACTAATGTGGAGATGCTAAGAAAAAGGCAAATTTGTGTCTAGTTTTTTTAAATTTTAAAATACGAAATATTATAAACATAAATACTATAAGCGCCCAATGTAATGTTTATGTCACATCACAGATCTTTGACATTTAGGGATAGTGTTTTTTAAAACACATCAGAAATGGTGGTATATCCCCCATAACTTTCCTTTAAGGATAACTGGCTCTGGGTTCTTATGGTTTAAGGAAACAAGTACTTCAACAGAAACAGCAGCATAAATAGAAAATATGAATAGAAAAAGTCAACACACAAAACAATTTAAATTTCTAAAAACTGTACAAATGTACCAAAAAAGAACAATATGCACAAATATGGAGTTCATGGAGCTAATTATTCTCAAATGTTTGGTTTTAGGTCAACTAAACCAGCAGTTCTCAACCTTTTTGAGTCACGACCCCAAATTTAACATGCATGTTGTCTGCGACCCCCGCTCACTGAACAGAATCTCACACGCACAGTTCAGATCACCCAAAAAAGAAACAAAATGACCACAAAAAGACACAAAATGACAAAAAAAAGACACAAAATGACACAAAAAAGACACAAAATTACTTAAAAAGACAAAATGACAAAAAAAGACACAAAATGACAAAAAAAGACACAAAATGACTCAAAATGACTAAAAAAAATACACAAAATGACCAAAAAAAACACAAAATTACCAAAAAAGACACAAAATGACTTAAAAAAAGACACAAAATGACAAAAAAAAGACACAAAATTACCAAAAAAGACACAAAATGACCAAAAAAAGACACAAAATGACCAAAAAAGACACAAAATGACTAAAAAAGACACAAAATGACATAAAAAAGACACAAAATGACCAAAAAAAAGACACAAAAAAGACACAAAATGACCAAAAAAAACACAAAATTACCAAAAAAGACACAAAATAACTAAAAAAAGACACAAAATGACCAAAAAAGACACAAAATGACTAAAAAAGACACAAAATGACCAAAAAACAACAACACAAAATTACCAAAAAAGACACAAAATGACTAAAAAAAGACACAAAATGACCAAAAAAGACACAAAATGACTAAAAAAGACACAAAATGACATAAAAAAAGACACAAAATGACCAAAAAGACTAAAACACATTGGCGACCCCCAGAAATCATCTCGCGACCCCAACTGGGGTCCCGACCCCAAGGTTGAGAATAGCTGAACTAATTGAACGTTTAGTTCATGTTTTTACTGTGAATCAACAATGTGTTCATGTTCAGGCTTCACTCACCCTCTCTGCCTCTTGTTCTCTCAACACTCCTATTGGCACCACCAGCAGCCCCAGAGAACCCTGGGAGTTAGGAACCAGTCTAGTGTCCACCACCTGGAGACACACACACACACACACACACACACAGACACAGACACAGACACACACACACACACACACACACACAGACACAGACAAACACACACACACACAGACACAGATACACACAGACACACACACACACACACACACACACACACAGACACAGATACACACAGACACACACAGACACAGACACACACAGATACACACAGACACACACAGACACAGAGACAGACACACACACACAGACACAGAGACAGACAGACACACACAGATACACACACACACACACACACACACACACACAGACAGACAGATACACACACACACACACACACACACACACAGACACAGACACACACACACAGATACATACAGACACAGACACAGACACACAGACGCACAGGCACACAGGCACAGACACACACAGACACAGACACACACACAGACACAGATACACACAGACCCATACAGATACACACAGACACACACACATACAGATACACACAGACAGACACAGACACAGATACACACACACACAGACAGACACACAGACGCACAGGCACACAGGCACAGACACACAGACACACAGACACACACATACACACACACAGACACAGATACACACAGATACACAGATACACACAGACACAGACAGACACACACACACACACACACACACACAATGAATCAGGGTTTTTGGACGAGCTGCTGCCCGAAACATGCTTCTGTAACACTCTGAGGAGTAGAACCTTGTTCTCTGTGTCGTCTCTCTGTCTGACGTAGACTCGACTCCCTGACGAGTCCGTCACGCTGACGTAGTCTCCCTCTAACGGAGGCCGCCGCAGCACATGCAGCGAGGCCGGCGCTGATGTGACGGGTCGCCGTGGCGTCTCCGGGATGGAAACGAAGCCGCTGATGTCCAACTCAGCTGGAGTCAACCTGAAGCACACAAACATGTTCAGAGTTCTGTTTTACTACTGTTTTTAAAAAATAGACAGTGTTTCATCCATAAAATGAGAATAATGATAAAAGTATTTACTGTTTTCTTACAGTTGAGCTCCACCTGTGTTGTTTTTTTCTGTTGTTTTTATTGTATTTTTGCACATTTCCTGCTCTTATCCTGATTTTGATTAATTTTAGGAGTTTCTTACAAACTGTGGGACTGTGAGAAACGTTGTGTTAATCCCTGTGTGTCTTGTACATGTGGAAATTTGACAATAAAGTTGACTTTGATAACTTCTTTGCAAAAAAGAAGTTTCATTTTTTTTCCCCCATTGTGAGGCATTGCTTTTAAGTGCTTCTTATTTGTTTGTGATTTCAGTATTCAAAAAAATATTTTTTGTCATAAAAACATCTTCTGATTCCTTATTTATTGAAATATTTAGGCTTTTTATAAAATAAATGCATCAGACATCGAAAAAAAAAGTATTCTGTCACAGTGACGTCACACAATCACCAACCAATAGATGAGCGGTTCCAGACCGGCCAGTAAAACCACTTCCACAGGAAAAAGTAACATCACAATAATGTTAGTAAGCTCAGTCTGAAATAAAAATATAGTGATGTCATATATTTACGGCCACAAGCGGGATTTGGGGGGCGCTGTTTCTTAGTAAAGAGAACAGTAAGGAGACCCAGTTACAATCTATAAATACATGTATACATAAATAAGTAATAAATAATTGATGATTAATGTGTGATTAACTAAATGAGAGTTGAAAGAGCTGATAAATATAACTATTCAATTAAACACATAATTAAATAGGGCATAAATGTATATCATGAATTAATTTATGAATTTTCCTTTCCTTTATTCTTCCTTATATCTATTTTAATGTAAAATAGTCAACTTTTCATGTCAGAAAAACAGAAACCCTTTTCAGCTTTGTGAGGGGCATTTTGTGGCGTCTTCTCTTCTTTTTATTGTTGTTGTTTTTCTCAACACAAACCACTGAGTCACACACTAGAGCAGCTGGAGCCAAAAGCTGCTTCTCCTCCATTTTCTAAGTTTTTACTAAGAGCATGATGAGGAAAAAAATTGCATGGTAGTTAAAAAATGCTAAAAGAATCTAGTTGTAGTCTTGTAAATAGTGACCCTGAAAGATTCACAGTCTGGTGTCTAGGGAGCATAATGCTGAAACAGTCTGATGTTTCTTTCCCCTCACAATGATGCACAGCATCCACCGTCTACCCCTGCCCCATGATGCATCTCTCCTACCTGAGGTTGCGGGGCGTTTCATACTGCTCTGGAGAGGACGGCGGTGTGATGTCATCACTCCGCGACAGGGCTTTGCTCTCTGGAGTCTGCAGTGAGTTGAAAAGTCGTTTGGCCACTCCGGCTTCCTGCTTCTGCCGCTTTGCCTTTGGAGCTGCGTGGAAAAAGTCAGATTTAAGATACAAACTTTCAACATCACACAAAAACAACAAAAACAACAAAGCAGCCAGTGAGCTGTCAGAGCACTTGTTGATGTTATACATTTGTTTTTTCTATTATCAGTTTATTACTTTCTAATAACTATGAAATTTTAGGTGGAGGCTTTAAATAAATAAGCCCATCTGGGTTTTCTGCCTCTCCCTGCACTTTACATTATATGTTATCTTTGTCATTTTATGTAATTCTAACTGTGCAAATAAAATAAAACCTAAACCTAAAACCTAGAAACTCACTGATGGGCTGATCATACAGCAGCTCTATGTCAGAAACGTTGTCTCCTTTCTTCTGGGGTTTCTCCGGCTTCGAGGATTCATCTGAGACAGTCAACAAAAGACAAACAATGAATGAATGCTAAAGTTATAAATAGTACAATATCCCCCCACTAAAAAGTAGCTGAGCAGAAGTAGTAAGTAGCATGAAATGGAAATACTCAAGAAATGCAAAATTATTTCAAAATTGCAGCTCAGGACAGAACTTGCCTATACTTAATTACACTCCGCCACACGTTTATGATACACAAACAGGTTAGGGGTGTGCCATATCAGGGGTTTTTTTATGGTTAAAAAAAATGCATATCATGATATTGGCAACGTTCCTACTTCTTGATGTAGTGGTTAAAGTTGTTTTAATCACAAAAAGCTACTTACTCTCTGTGGCTAAACACATGCAGCTTTCAAAATAAGAGCACAGTGTGTTAAAGAGAATCCACCACAGAATTTACAAGAAGACTGTCAAAATAAGATGCCTTAAATAAAACATACAATAACCTTTATTGTCCTTTACAAAATTTCATTAAAATATGCCCCCAGAACCCCTAAATGGTTATTTTTTATTATTTGCTCATACTCAAGAGTCAAGATTAATTTTTTTTTTGTATTTGGCAACTGTTGAGATTTGCACTTCAAACAACATTTTAGATTTTTATTTATTTATACAGACTAAATCTATCTCATTTTAAATCTCTTCTTAAAACCCACCTCTTCTCGTTGGCTTTTAACACCACGTAGGGTGTTGATTTTATGATTTTACGATTTTTTGTTTTTATTTGTATACATGCATATTTTATTTTGTGCGGGCAGTACATTTTACATTTTATTTATTTTTATCTTAATGCATCTTAATGTTCTATTGTTTACTACATCTCTTTGTACTGTGTTATCTATATATTATTTGTGCAGCACTTTGGAAACCTTGTGTTTGCTAAAATAGTGCTATATAAATAAAGTGGATTGGATTGGATTGGATTAACTCAATTTAACTCAACTCAACTTTATTTGTAAAGCACTTTAAAACACCGCTGTAAATAAACAAACAGAACAAGAGACAATAAAATAAATAAAACAGGAAATAAACACTAAAATAAATAGATTCATTGCTATTTTAAAAGACAATTTAAGAAACAATAATGGATTAAGTATTTCCTAATATCGTCAAGAATACAGTTATCGCAAAAATAGCCTGCAATATAATACAATACACCCCTAAAACAGGTCAACAGTAACGAGTGTGGACATTATTTTAACAGCTTAACACTCATTAACCCTCCTGTCGTCCTTCCGGGTCAAATTGACCCAATCTGTTTTGACTATTCCTTCTTTCCTCCCTCCTCCTGCCTTCCTCTCTTCTTTCCTCCTTCCTTCTTTCTTTCCTTCCTCCTCTATCCTCCTTCCTTCTTTCCTTCCTCCTCTATCCTTTCTTTCTTTCTTTCCTTCCTTTCCTCCCTCCTTCCTTCTTTTCTTTCCTCCTTCAGCTATCTCCTTTACTTTCTCTCTTCTTTCCTTCCTCCTGATTTCCTCTCCTCCTTCCTTCCTTCCTTCTTTCGTCCCTCCCGCCTCCATTCCTTCCTCTATCCTCCTTCCTTCTTCCCTTCCCCCCCCTTTCCTTCCCTTCTTTCTTTCTTTCTTTCCTTCCTCCCTCCTTTCTGCCCTCTTTCCTTCCTGCCTCCCTCCTTTTCTCCCTCCTTCCTTCTTTATTTTTTCCTTCCTTTCTTCTCCTCCTCCCCTTTCTTTCCTCCATCCTCCTTCCTTTCTCTCTCCTTTCCATTCTTTCTCCTTTTCCTCCTTCCTTCTTTCCTTCCTCCTCTATCCTTTCTTTCTTTCTTTCTTTCCTTTCCTCCCTCCTTCCCTTCTTTTCTTTCCTCCTTCAGCTATCTCCTTTACTTTCTCTCTTCTTTCCTTCCTCCTGATTTCCTCTCCTCCTTCCTTCCTTCCTTCTTTCGTCCCTCCCGCCTCCATTCCTTCCTCTATCCTCCTTCCTTCTTCCCTTCCCTTGCCCCCCCTTTCCTTCCCTTCTTTCTTTCTTTCTTTCTTTCCTTTCTGCCCTCTTTCCTTCCTGCCTCCCTCCTTTTCTCGCTCCTTCCTTCTTTATTTTTTCCTTCCTTTCTTCTCCTCCTCCCCTTTCTTTCCTCCATCCTTTCTCTCTCCTTTCCATTCTTTCTCCTTTTCCTCCTCTCTTCTTTCCTTCCTCCTCTATCCTTTCTTTCTTTCCTTCCTTCCTTTCCTCCCTCCTTCCTTCTTTTCTTTCCTCCTTCAGCTATCTCCTTTACTTTCTCTCTTCTTTCCTTCCTCCTGATTTCCTCTCCTCCTTCCTTCCTTCCTTCCTTCTTTCGTCCCTCCCGCCTCCATTCCTTCCTCTATCCTCCATCCTTCTTCCCTTCCCTCGCCCCCCCTTTCCTTCCCTTCTTTCTTTCTTTCCTGCCTCCCTCCTTTTCTCCCTCCTTCCTTCTTTATTTTTTCCTTCCTTTCTTCTCCTCCTCCCCTTTCTTTCCTCCATCCTCCTTCCTTTCTCTCTCCTTTCCATTCTTTCTCCTTTTCCTCCTTCCTTCTTTCCTTCCTCCATCCTTCTTTCTTTCCTTCCTTCTTTCCTCCATCCTTTTTTACTTCCCTTTGCGTCCTTCCCTCTTCTTCCTTCCTTGACCCGAGGACAACAGGAGGGTTAAAGGGTCTGCTAAAGTTGTTGTTGTTGTTTTTAGCTAAAACATGTTTACCTTCCAGCTGAGCCAGCGCGTCCAGCTCGTCGGCGAACTGGTCCTCGAAGTCGTCTTCTATCCCGAACATCTCGTCGTATTCGTCCATTTCGGCTCGGAATCGTAAACGAAACCAACAGGAACGCGATAATGTGTTTAATCTGAAGACATATAAATATTTATCTTCGAGTTCAGCAGCTTCTTTGACAGGGCAGCAGCGGATTTCCCGGCAATTTTTGTTGTGAAGTATTACTTCCGGGTTAAACGACTCCGTCTTTTGATTGGCTATTACGTTTTTTTTCCCGTTTCCCATCATGCACCGCGGAGCAATTTGTTGTTTTTCTTGTGTTTGGCCTACAGATAGCGCCAGAAGAGAGACCATGTTTATATCTTACTAATAAATGTATGTTATGATAACTTTATTGTATAATTGTATGTCTTTATTACACTGTGATTTTATTATTTATATATTTACAGCCTTAAATGTACGTCTTTGTCATTTCTAATGTTGTTTTACTTGTATACTGGCAAATTTTGTTGTGAAGTATTACTTCCGGGTTAAACGACTCCGTCTTTTGATTGGCTATTACGTTTCATCTCGTTTCCCATCATGCACCGCGGAGCAATTTGTAGTTTTTCTTGTGTTTGGCCTACAGATAGCGCCAGAAGAGAGACCATGTTTATATCTTACTAATAAATGGATGTAATGATAACTTTATTGTATAATTGTATGTCTTCATTACACTGTGGTTTTATTATTTATATATTTACAGCCTTAAATGTACGTCTTTGTCATTTCTAATGTTGTTTTTTATGTATTTCTTGCTAGGATTGACTCTTAATTTGCATACTTATATACTGTATTTTGAGAAACGTTTAAAATGCCTGATTTCACAATTTCAGCTAAAACAAATGATCTCGACTTGCTTTTGAAGTTGGACCACAGACACTTAATTAGATTAGATTAGATTCAATTGTATTGTCATTGCACAGTGCAGGTACTGAGACAACAAAATGCATCTAACCAGAGGTTCAAAAAGCTGTAAAGCACAGACAAATGTTCATATGCATATACAGAATAAAATATACAATAAAAAGAATATAGAATAACAGTAAGGAGTGTGAACTAGACACTATATATAAGATGTGTAATGACAGACTTGGGATGTAGTGTTCCTGTTTAATATCCAACAAGTATTATTTAAATGTAGGGCAGAAAATGTGGTTGCAACCTAATAAAAGGCTCTGGTGATTTGTGTCCATCAATAATCTAATCATTATACAGAGAAACAATGTCAGGTTCACAATAACTACTGTACAGTTTGGAATTTAATAGACTGATTCTGGTGAAATTTAACTTAAAAAACTTAAAAAAAACTTTGTGCTTCTTGCACCAAGGCAAGCTGGTTGTAACTGTTGTTTGGAAGCTTGTTATTCCTCTCCGTCTTTAGAGATTTCCGCAATCAGTGCATTAGAAATATTTGTTTTTTTGTTTGTTTGTTTACACTTAAAGCATCTTTGTGTTATTGAAAAGCGCTATATAAATTCAATGAATTATTATTATTATTATTATTATTATTATTATTAAATCTCCCCTCAGATTTTTCCAGTAGATCCGCTGCAATTCAGGCACAAAACTTTCATTTATGATTTAAGATATATACAATATGAACATGTGCAGCAGTTGCCACCATATAAAAATACAAAGTGCAGATATATGTACAAGAATATACAGTATAGTATAATTATGAATACACTAGGTGAGATATACAGTAGTAAGTAGTTTGAATTGGTGGGAATAGCAAATATATCAGAAGTGTGTGTGTGCAATAATGTGGCAGTAGTGCCATGATGTTAAATAAAGGGTTGTTTGCCAACACTTAATGTAGATTGTGTTTATTTTTTAATCTCAAACCTTTGAACATTACTTATTCTAGTATAGCAAATGCAAGAAATGTAACTGACACATCTAAATGCAAATTATTTATGCATAAATTAAGGTTCATTAACCCTTTATCAGGCAAAGAACTATATTTGGTAACTTCAGGTAATATTTCGAGAAAAAAGTTGCAAATTTACTAGATTAAAGTGGCAAATCTACAAGAAAAAAGTCGCAGATTTAAGAGATTTAAAGTGACATATCTGTGCGAAAAAAGTCAGATTTACGAGAAAAAAGTGGAATAAAAGCAACTTTTTTCTCCCAGATTCACCACTTTAAACCTCATAAATCTGCACATTTTTTTCTCGTAGATTTGCCACTTTAATCTAGTAAACTTTTTTGTCAAAATGTTATTTTCATATGTTTTTTTTTACACATTCTGGCAGTATGTAATATCCTCCAATATTCTCTAGGGTTGAAATTTGGAATTTGCAAGTATTTCAATGAGTGCCCTATTAAGGGTTAAAGATAGATAAATGCATTTATGTCTACTTCTCACTGCTAATTCTATGTATTATCACAATATGAACATAACTCTGCATGTTATGCCTTTTTGCTCCTCTTGTTAGATTAATTTTGTTGTCTCACTGCAATGACAATAAAGTTGAATGTTATCTATATTATCTAATAATCTGCTGCACACGAAACCCTAGTTCATTGTGTGTGTGTGTGTGTGTGTGTGTGTGTGTGTGTGTGTGTGTGTGTGTGTGTGTGTGTGTGTGATTAATGATGATGTGTGTGTGACGTCAGGTGTCTCCATCTCCACCATCTGCTCCTCCAGCAGACAAACACCAGCCAGCAGTTTGTGTGTGACTCTGAGTTATTTTCACACCAAAGAGCACGAAAGCAAAGTAAAAAAAAAAAAAAAAAAAAACTTCATACTTGTTTTCACCTATGAAGCCTTCTTCAGATTGGTATTTGAGGATGTTTCCAGTTTGTGAATATGAGAATAGAACATTTTCTTTCTATGATTTAATTTATTGTTAAAAAAAATGTTTGGAAAAGTTGTTTAGATGTTATATCTGTATGTCCTAAATGATAAAACATGTTTTTTTTGTAAATTTTATTCAATTAACTGCACACAAAATTGAAAAAAATATAATAAAAACATATTATATTTCAATGTATTGTGTATAATACAACTACAATCAGGATAAGGTTTATTGTTAAATAGTTTTTTACTTACAAAGGATTTTCTGTTTGGTGCAATAAACATATTAAGTTGAAACAAAAATACAGCAGAGACACTGAAAAAAAATGTAATTCACAAACTAATTTTGGTAGTTATAATCAGGACTGAAAAAATGTAACTGAAATAATGTTAATATATGTTGGGATTTTTTAAATATTTTTTTGTCCACTTCAATAAAAAGGTAAAATAGTTCAAATTCAAATAAAATAAAAATCAGCATTGTTGCTTATTGTTGACACATTGCAGCCTGCATCCTGTAAACAAACTGCCATTTAACCCTTTATCAGGCAAAGAACTATATTTGGTAACTTCAGGTAATATTTCAAGAAAAAAGGTGCAAATTTACTAGATTAAAGTGGCAAATCTACAAGAAAAAAAGTTGCAGATTTAAGAGATTTAAAGTGGCAAATCTGTGTGAAAAAAGTCGCAGATTCACGAGAAAAAAGTGGAAAAAAAGCAACTTTTTTCTCCCAGATTCACCACTTTAAATCTCATAAATCTGCACATTTTTCTCTCGTAAATTTGCCACTTTAATCTCGTAAACTTTTTTCTCAAAATATTATTTTCGCATGTTTTTTTTTACACATTCTGGCAGTATGTAATATCCTCCAATATTCTCTAGGGTTGAAATTTGGAATTTTTCAAGTATTTCAATGAGTGTCCTATTAAGGGTTAAAGTGGTGAATCTGCAAGAAAAAAGTTGCTTTTTCCCACTTTTTTCTCGTAAATCTGCAACTTTTTTTCTTGTAGATTTGCCACTTTAATCTAGTAAATTTGCAAATTTCTTCTCGAAATATTACCCGAAGTTACCAAATATAGTTCTTTGCCTGATAAAGGGTTAAAGGGATAAAATTCGGAATATGAGGGAATGTTAAGTCATTTTGATCGGGATTGAAGTGGTTTATTTCACTTGGTAAAAGTGGAAATTAATGCTTATTCATTCATTAATAATTCCAGTTTTTTTGGCATGGACTTTATTGTGCCATACAACAGAAAGAGGAAGTGTTTAAAGGCACACACAGGTTAATAAACTGATTCTGTCACTGACTTGGCGGAGCACTTACCAGCAGATGTTTGTGTTTAGACGCTAATGATTATAAACTTGTCATCAGCAATGATTGACCATCTGTGTGTGTGTGTGTGTGTGTGCATCAGTGTGGACTCTGGTCCACATGAGCATCTGCTGTCCTCCACCATGCAGCACTCCATTATCCCCCAGCACAGCGTGTGTGTGAGCGCTGCAGGTGCCACATTAAGGTGATGTGTTTAATCATCAATTGAGCCAGTGGACTGCCCTCTTCACACCATCAGGAAACACAAAACACTCACTTTCTGAAACACTAGAGGTCGGCTTGTGGTTCAGCCGAGAAGGGACTTTTACCAAGGGCTGGAGTGTATGTGTGTGTGTGTGTGTCTGTGTGTGTGTTTATGTGTGTTAGTAAGTTTTGTATATGTGTTGGAAGGGAAGTTTTCAAGTTTTTAGGCAGTGCAATGTGTTCTTCTTGGTGTCCAGATGAGTGGCAGCTGATGAGAGTGGCTGCACAGGTGTAAGGGTTAGATTCAACAGGTGTGTGTGTGTGTGTGTGTGTGTCTGTGTGTGTGTGTGTGGCTGTAATTGGTGTGTTTTTTAAGTGTGTGTGCACTCTTGTGAGCGTCCAGGATGTCAAACTCCACCGTCAACTTCTACGCTCTGTCTCAGTCCTTCAGCTCCTCTGACATTGTTGTCATCGCAACTTATTTTCTTCTCAACCTCGCTGTCGGCATCTGGGTGAGAGTCAGGAGTGTGTATGTAGTGTTGTGTGTGTGTGTGTGTGTGTGTTTGTATGCTTGAGTGTAACAGTTTTCTGTGTCAGTCATCATGCAGGGTGAGCAGGAATACGCTCAGCGGATACTTCTTGGCTGGACGGGACATGGCCTGGTGGCCGGTGAGTGTGTGTGTGTGTGTGTGTGTGTGTGTGTTCTTGTACTTCCTACATAGTAAGGACCAGAACACGTTTTTAACCAACAGAGTGAGGACATTTTTGCAAAGTGAGGACATTTCGGCCGGTCCTCACTTCTTTAAAGGCTTTTTTTTTTTTTTGAGATTTCAGACTTTGTTTTAAGGGTTAAAGGTTACATGATAATGATAATTAACTGAAACGGTATTGTGTGCTTACAAAACTAAAATTATAGTAAAAATGTCCTTCATTTTCGTCTTTGTCAACTTTTGTCATACATAATGAAGATGGATCAGATAAAGGAAATAAAGGCAAAATTTACTGTGACCTCTTTTAATCTCCCACCCAACAAATACCCCATTACAAAAAACTAATACTAACACTAATAAAATCTAAACTCAAACTAGCAAACTCACTCTAAAAACTCATTAAAACTAACTGAATTTGAAAACAAAAATTGACAACGAAAATTAAAACTAAAACTAATGATAAATCCAAAACTATTATAACGTTGCCAGGGAATTTACTATTCCAATGAGGGTCCTCACAAAGATAGAAAAACAAGAATGTGTGCGTGTGTGTGTGTGTATGTGTGTGTGTGTGTCTCGTGATCTGCTCTCATAGCAACATGGCCAAAATCTACCCTGTAATAAATGATTCTGTAGTCATTTCATTTTACTTAATATATTTGATCAAATGTATTAAATATAAATGCGTCCTTGATTTTGAGGCAGTTGTTTCAGTAACTTTAACATAAAATGTTTGAGATAGAATCTACTTATTTTGATCACATTAAATATAATCTTTATGTATGTAATTCTAAATCAAGAGACTTCTGAATGAATCCAACACAATAGAATTAGTCTGTTTTTAATTGACAGGCACTTCCTGTTAATTTGTTATTAACTCAACTTGTAACGTAGTTAGATTTAATTAATAATATTGCCTGCAATCTGTTGCCTCAATTTTATTGAGTAGCTATTGTTTATCTTTTTTTTTACAGTGTGTATATATATATATATATATATATATATATATATATATATATATATATATATATATATATATGCTTTCTTACCTTGATGACAATTTATATCACAAGTTTTCTGGTAATTCAATAAATAAATAGCTTATACTATGTATTTATGTTATGTATGTGCATGTTATTAATTATTATAAATTCCAGTTGAGAGACGGTAAGTGATCATATTGAATTATCTGTATTTTTTGAAAGTTTTTAAAAAAAAGTAGTTTGTCCCTTTAAAATAATCCCCCAAACTGCTGAAAATGTTATAATTGCAATATCAGCACTTATAAAGCAAAATAGAAAAAAAATGAGTGTACGAAGTAATAAGACAGTATCACATGTTACCATAGTATAGTATGATAGTACAGTGTTGTTGAGAATGACGTAACAGAAGTAAAAAATATAATATATGACATAATATTGTACAGTATAACAGCATATCAATTGTTGTATGGCATAGGTTGGCCTTATATAATAATATTATAATAGCAGTAATAAGAATAATAAGTACAGAGCATAGCATAGTATGCCTATTATGCATAGCATAATACCACAAAATGATCAAAAAAAGACAAAAATGACCGAGAAATTACATAAACTAAGCAAAAAATGACTCAAATTGACCACAAAATAACAAAAAATTACCACAAAAAGACACAAGTTGACAAAAACAACACAAAATGACCAAAAAAAAGACACAAAATGCCAAAAAAGAAACAAAATGATAAAAAGACACAAAATGACCAAAAAAAGACAAAAATGAATAATAAATTACATAAATTAAGCAAAAAACGACTCAAATTGACCACAAAATAACAAAAAATTACCACAAAAAGACACAAATTGACAAAAACGACACAAAATGACCAAAAAAAGATACAAAACAGCCCAAAAAAGAAACAAAATGACAAAAAAGACACAAAATGACCAAAAAAGAATCAAATTGACCACAAAATGATCAAAAAAAGGCAAAAATGACCAAGAAATTACTTAAATTAAGCAAAAAACGACTCAAATTGACCACAAAATAACAAAATAAAACCACAAAAAGACACAAATTGACAAAAACGACACAAAATGACCAAAAAAAGACACAAAACAGCCCAAAAAAGAAACAAAATGACAAAAAAAGATACAAAAGGACCAAAAAAAGACACAAAATGACCAAAAAAGAATCAAATTGACCACAAAATGATAAAAAAAAGACAAAAATGACCAAGAAATTACATACATTAAGCAAAAAATTACTCAAATTGACCACAAAATAACAAAAAATTACCACAAATAGACACAAATTGACAAAAACGACACAAAATGACCAAAAAAAGACACAAAACGGCCCAAAATGACAAAAAAGACACAATGACCAAAAAAGAATCAAATTGACCACAAAATGATAAAAAAAAAGACCAAAATGACCAAGAAATTACTTAAATTAAGCAAAAAACAACTCAAATTGACCACAAAATAACAAAATATTACCACAAAAAGACACAAATTGACAAAAACGACACAAAATGACCAAAAAAAGACACAAAACGGCCCAAAAAAGAAACAAAATGACAAAAAAGACACAAAATGACAAAAAAAGATACAAAATGTCCAAAAAAAGACACAAAATAACCAAGAAATTACATAAATTAAGCAAAAAACGACTCAAATTGACCACAAAATAACAAAAAATTACCACAAAACGACACAAAATGACCAAAAAAAAGACACAAAACGGCCCAAAAAAGAAACAAAATGACAAAAAAAGATACAAATAATAATATAGCTTATAAAATAATAATATAGCTTATATAAGCAGCTTTACACAAGACATGAATCAAATACAGAAAGAAAACACAGAGAACAAATACAGAAATGAGAGTGTGATAGTTGTGGTGTGGCAGCAGGCAGCAGGTCTTGTAAGCTGTCCTGATATTTTTAAAATAGTTTTACTGAAACATTGTGAATTCTTCTTCCATCACACAGATCGGAGCGTCTCTCTTTGCCAGTTCAGAAGGCTCAGGTTTGTTTATTGGTCTGGCGGGGACCGGAGCTGCTGGAGGCATCGCTGTCACTGGTTTTGAATGGAATGTGAGTACACACACACACACACACACACACACACACTGTGTGCTAAATAGACATTATGGGCTGACATCTATTAATGACTAAACACATGAGAGTCTGGAATGAAGCCGAGCTCGCCTGCTAATCCCTGCGCATGTTTCTTCTTCTGTGGTTTGTAGTATTAATAGTGCTGACTAGACAAACACAAACTAAAAATAACATACAACCACAACACCTAATCCCCCTGTTGTATCAGAAAAGAAAACAATTAGCATCAGCACCTCAACAGCTAATTTTAAGAAATCAAATTAGTTGTCACACTTTGTACAAAGGCCATGTCTATAATGCATTATAAGCAGTAGCGGTTCTACACAGGGGCCTCCAGGGGCCACTGCCCCTGTGAAGAAGCCTTTGGCCCCTGCTGTGGCCCCTGTGTCACATTAATAATAAAATGATACATTTATAATAAACAATGGAACAATTCTAACCTTTTTTTTGTTCAAACAATATCTCATTGGACACAAAAGGAACTCAGAATGTGAACATTGTATAATAGTTTAACTCTATGGAGTCTTATTGGGCTATTTTGTCAATTTTTGAATCCCATTCATGTCTTTACATGTCTTTTTTGTGTCATTTTTGGTAATTTTGTGTCTGTTTTTGTGTCATTTTTAGTTATTTTGTGTCTTTTTTTGTCATTTTGTGTGTTTTTTGTCATTTTTATGTCTTCTGTGGGTTTTTTTGGGTTATTCTGTCTTCTCATTTTGTGTCTTTTTTTGGTAATTTTGTGTCTTTTTTGTGTCTTTTTTTGGTAATTTTGTGTCTGTTGTTGTGTCTTTTTTATTTATTTTGTGTCTTTTTTGTCATTGGTGTCATTTATGTGTCTTTTTTGTGTCTTTTTTAGTTATTTTTGTGTCTTTATGGTCATTTTGTGTCTTTTTTGTCATTTTTATGTCTTCTGTGGGGTTTTTTGGGTTATTCTGTCTTCTCATTTTGTGTCTTTTTTGGTCATTTTGTGTCTTTTTCAAGACATTCAAAGATTTTGAATGCTTAAATATCATCTTTGCCATTTTTTCATGTGCTAATGTGCCCCTCTGTTTAAACACTGGCCCCTCCTTGGCCCCCACAGTAAAACTGGTCTAGAACCGCCACTGATTATAAGCACATTTATAAGGCATTTTAATGAGAAAATAATCTTTGTCCTGGGTTACACAGTACAGTATAACTACCACAACTTTAGCTACTTAGACACATAGAAAACAGTTGTTTAAAAAATTATTTTCTGAAGTGGAATAAAGACTTATAATCATAAATAACACGCTGACTTTGTGAGCTTTAAGTAAAGTAACAGCGCTGTATAAAATAATCATATGTAATCTAGGAATTAAATTCTTCTTTTGAATACTGGTGTCACTTTGGCATGCCAGCATAAAGTATTATGGATGCTTAACTTATAAAACATTATGTACTTATAATACTTGATAAACCTTAAACAATTTTAAAGAGACAACCAGAAGAGCTTCCAGGCAATTCACAGCAATGAAAAAATAAGTAATAATAATAACAAATAACTTATAAATGCATTATAATGCCTTATGAATGTGCTTGTAATGCATTATAGACGTCACCTTCATAGAAAGTGCACTGTAATTTCATTTTACTTAATATATTTGATAAAATGTATTAAATTTAAATGCGTCCTTGGTTTTGAGGCAGTTGTTTAAGTAACTTTAATATAAAATGTTTGAGATAGAATATACTTATTTCACTTTATTCACCACTTTAAATCTCATAAATCTGCGCTTTTTTTTCTCTCTCATAGATTTGCCACTTTGATCTCGTCAACTTTTTTACCATTTATTTGAGATTTTTTGGTCACAAATTTGAGATTTTTTTTTCTCACAAATTTGTAACTTTTTTTTAACCGTTAATTTGAGATTTTTTTCTCATAAATTTAAAAATATTAAATATTCACTGTAATAAATTATTCTGAAGTAATTTAATTTTACTTAATATATTTGATAAAACGTATTAAATATAAAGTACATTTTAAGTAACTTTAATATAAAAATGTTTGAGATAGAATCTACTTATTTTGATCACATTAAATATAATCTTTATGTGTATGTAATTCGAAATCAAGAGAATTTTGAATGAATCCAACACAATAGAATTAGTCTGTTTTTAATTGACAGGCACTTCCTGTTAAGTTGTTATTAACTCAACTTGTAACGTAGTTAGATTTAATTAATAATATTGCCTGCAATCTGTTGCCTCAATTTTATTGAGTAGCTATTGTTTATCTTTTTTACAATGTATAAAACATTATGTACTTATAATACTTGATAAACCTTAAACAATTTTAAAGAGACAACCAGAAGAGCTTCCAGGCAATTCACAGCAATGAAAAAATAAGTAATAATAAATAACTTATAAATGCATTATAATGCCTTATGAATGTACTTATAATGCATTATAGACGTCACCTTCATAGAAAGTGCACTGTAATAAATTATTCTTAATCTGTTGCCTCAATTTTATTGAGTACACTGTAAACAATAGCTACTCAATAAAATTGAGGCAACAGATTGCACGCAATATTATTAATTAAATTTAACAAGGTTACAAGTTGAATTAATAACAACTTAACAGGAAGTGACTGTCAATTAAAAACTAATTCTGTTGTGTTGGATTTATTCAAAATTCTCTTGATTTACACATAAAGATTATATTTAATGTGATAAAATAAGTAGATTCTATCTCAAACATTTTTATATTAAAGTTACTGAAACAACTGCCTCAAAATCAAGGACGCATTTATATTTAATACATTTTATCAAATATATTAAGTAAAATTAAATGATTACAGAATAATTTATTACAGTGCACTTTCTATGAAGGTGACATCTATAATGCATTATAAGCACATTTATAAGGCATTATAATGCATTTATAAGTTATTTGTTATTATTATTACTTATTTTTTCATTGCTGTGAATTGCCTGGAAGCTCTTCTGGTCGTCTCTTTAAAATTGTTTAAGGTTTATGACACCAGTATTCGAAAGAAGAATTTAATTCCTAGATTACATATCATTATTTTATACAGCGCTGTTACTTTACTTAAAGCTCACAAAGTCACGATACAGCGTGTTATTTATGATTAAAAGTCTTTATTCCACTTCAGAAAATTCTTTTTGAAACTTCCGTTGCTGTTGCCAGCAGCCGGCTGCAGGGGGCAGCAGCAGACATCTTTTGTATCAAGTTGTTTTAAGAGAACAAAACATGAGAAAGGAGTCAGTCAGCAGAAACAGTGCAAAGAGTTGCACATGCAGAGGCCTTAAATAGTTAAAAGTTCTGCTTCAGTTTGTCCAAAGAGACTTTTTACCTCCTGTTGTGGATGATCTGGTCAAACCTCTCTGTCCTCTTTTTGTCTCCTTTCCTTTTTTTCTCTCAGGCCACTTACGTGTTGCTGGCTCTGGCCTGGGTGTTTGTGCCTGTCTACATCTCCTCAGGGGTTAGTTTGCACGCTTGCACACACACATGCACACACACACACACACACAGACACACACACAGACACCAGGGTGCACATGTCTGCTTGTTAAGGCCGGTTCAGCAGGTACATTTAGGTGCCAAGAGACATTCTCCTTACCAGCATTCCCCGCCTTGAAAATTCCCCAACAGGGTGTCACACTACACCACACACAACTGTTAGACAAAGAACATAAATTACTCTATTTGTCTCAGTTGGAACATAATTATTTTAAAACCAGAGGAAATGTGAACTCATCAAACTTGTCTGCAGTTATCAGCTGCTAATTAGCAGTCGACAGGTTTGATGAGTTCAAGTGCTAATTACATGCACGGAAAAACTGAGCCCCTGCACTGCAAAAACAGAAAAGTTGGGTGAACTCAAAATTTCAAGGCAACAATCTTCGATAAAATTTCAAGTTGGATGATTAAACTAAATATTTTAAGTTTTGTTTTTGAGTTTGCTCAACTCTGAATTCAGATTTTTGTCAACTCAACACGATTGTAACGCCGCTATGAAATGTCAGCTAATGTTGCGACCACAATTTTGAGATAGCATTGATATGCTAATGGCTACTCTTGTAGCTGTAACAAGCAGCGCCGCTAGCATTAGTTAGCCGCTAGCATTAGTTAGCCGCTAGCATCAGTCAGCCGCTATCTTTCGCTAATGACCGAATTTCACCGCTTTCCCGCATTTCACAACAAAGAAATAAGAGTTAGCAGAACTATTGTCCCTTGTGAGTAACAACAACTCACAAACTTGTTTGTTGTGCTAACTTACATTATTGCATTTTAGGGGTAGTATTTATTTATTTTTTTTAAACATCATTATGTGTTCTCTGTGTCCACTTGGTCTGTGGTATATCCCTCATAATTTTCCTTTAAGGATTACTGGGTCTGGGTTCTTATGGGTTAAACATTGAAGTTTAAGTTAAAATTAAGTGCAGATAAAATGTTGAAATGTGTGTTCAGATCGTGACAATGCCAGAGTACCTGGGCCGTCGTTTCGGAGGAGAGAGGATCAGAACCTACCTGGCCGTCCTCTCACTGCTGCTGTCTGTCTTCACAAAGATATCAGTACGACAAAGACACACACACACACACACACACACACAAATGAAACGCTCACTTCAGCATTTAACCCTTTATCAGGCGAAGAACTATATTTGGTAACTTCAGTGGATATCAAAATGGGGTCGAGAAAAAAGTTGCAAATTTACTAGATTAAACTGGCAAATCTACAAGAAAAAAAGTTGCAGATTTAAGAGATTTAAAGTGGTGAATCAGCGATTAAAGTTGCTTTTTCCCCACTTCTTTCTCATAAATCTGTGACTTTTTTTCCACGCAGATTCACCACTTTTAATTTCTTAAATCTGCGACTTTTATTCTTGTAGATCTGCCACTTTAATCTAGTAAATTTGCAACTTTTTTCTCAAAATATTTTTTTTTTTCATTTTGGATATCCGCTGAAGTTACCAAATACGGTTCTTGGCCTGATAAAGGGTTAAGGTAACCTGCTCTGAGATTGAATCTGCGTTGTGTGTTTCCACCTGCAGACTGACCTGTACTCTGGAGCCTTGTTCGTTCAGGTGTGTCTGGGATGGAACCTCTACCTGTCCACTGTCCTCATGCTGGTGGTCACTGCTCTCTACACTATTGCAGGTACACAAACAGCCACACACACTACTTCTATTGTGTTTTTATAAAGATACCTACACTGCAAAAAAAGAAAAGTTGGGTGAACTAAAAAATTCAAGGCAACAAACTTCGATAAAATTTTAAGTTGGACAATAAAACTAAATATTTTAAGCTTTGTTTTTGAGTTTGCTCAAAATTCAGATTTTTGTCAATTTAACTGTAAGTTGTACTAACTTATAATTTTACATTGTAATAACTTTTAATCCTTACTTCTGCTAACTTCTGCAATGTGCTGAATTGGCACGATTTTAACGCCGCTATGAAATGTCAGCTAATGTTGCGACCACAATTTTGAGTTAGCATTGATACGCTAATGGCTACTCTTGTAGCTGTAACAAGCAGCGCCGCTAGCATTAGTTAGCCGCTAGCATTAGTTAGCCGCTAGCATAAGTTAGCCGCTAGCATCAGTTAGCCGCTAGCTTTCGCTAATTACCGAATTTCACCGCTTTCCCGCATTTCACAACAAAGAAATAAGAGTTATCAGAACTATTGTCCCTTGTTGTGAACCCCAACTTAAAGATATAAGTAACAACAACTCACAAACTTACTTAACTTATTGGGGTTTTTTTCTTTCGTTCACATACAAAAATAAAGAATGTACATGTTCATTTATGCTTAAAATCAACTGGAAAGAACAGAATTATAGTAGAAAAATAAAAGCAATAAAAAAAACCCCACAAAAACAAAAACAAAACAAACAAACAAACAAACAAAAAAAACCCTAGGTGGAGTCAAATCAAATATCAAAACAAAAATAAGGTTTACAAATAAAAAATATTTAAATATAAATAATACAACTCAGAGGATGTCAAAATTTCCAAAATTTCCATTTGTTAATTTTTCATGGGGTTATATTTAGTATAATAATCCATAAATGGCTGCCATGTTGTGTAAAAGGTATCTATCTTACCTCACAAACTTGTTTTTGAGCAGACAACTGGCTTCCTTTGTTGTGCTAACTTACATTATTGCCCTAAATGTCAATAATTTATATTTCCAAGTTTTACCAACTTAAATCACTGTTTTAGGCCAAAAAATACAAGTTGGTTTTCTTGCAGTGTATATGACAGTCTCACTTCCTCTCAGGTGGTCTTGCAGCTGTGATCTACACCGACACTCTGCAGACATTCATCATGATTATAGGAGCAATCATCCTCACAATCACTGGTTTGTACAATTACCATAATTATTATAAACAAACAAAGGCAACTGCAGTTATTTTTTTGTGTAGTTGGAGTTGTTGTGTGTTCCCAAATTCACAGCCTTCAACAAGATTGGTGGCTACAGCAACCTGGAGCGTGTGTACAGGATGGCGGTGCCCAGTAAGATCATTCCCAACAGCACCTGCCACCTGCCACGTGAGGACGCCATGCACCTGTTCAGGGACGCCGTCACCGGGGACCTGCCCTGGCCCGGGATGACTCTGGGGCTCACCATACTGGCCACCTGGTACTGGTGCACTGACCAGGTACGTTTAGACCACAAACAGGGGAAAACAGGCAGAAAACACCACTGCTGCAGATAGTCTAGACGGAATTGTCCAAAAAGTGAAAGTGAGGAGCATTTATGGGTACAAGTCAGGAACCGGCCTACTTTACTTATTTCAAGGGTGCTAAGTCCAAAAAAAAATGGTTCCCAAGCGAAATTTGGAGTTTTTGACCTTCTCATTTGCATATCAAAATGGTGGCCAAATTGCCCATCTTGCACAGTCGTTGGACCATTTCCCCTTAGTTTTTTGGTAAGTAGGCAATCAAAGATGAGAAAATTAAGTTTCCGGATCTATAGTCTAGGGTCAGAGCAAGAATATAGTGGAGGCTCAGTGTCTTATATATATATATATATATATATATATATATATATATATATATATATGCGCAAAATACCAACTTTTAAGGTGAAATTAAGCATAATTTGTGTCATTTTTTAAGGCTGACATAAATATTCAATCAATATCACTTTTAAATGTTCCATTTGGTATTTTGCATATATATATATATGCATAAAAAAGACACTGAGCCTCCACTATATCCTTGCTCTGACCCTAGACTATAGATCCAGGAACTTAATTTCCTCATCTTGATTGTCTACTCACAAAAAAAACTAAGGGGGAATGGTCCAATGACTGATCAAGATGGGCAATTTGGTGGCCATTTGATATACAAATTAGAAGTTCAAAAACTCAAAAGTTTGCTTGGGAACCATTTTTTTGGACTCAGCACCCTTGAGATATGTTAAGTAGGCCGGTTCCTGATTTGTACCCATAAATGCTCCTCACTTCTTATAGGAGGCCTTTATTCTGAAATCCGTCTAGACTAAGATGTGTCTTACTGTATAGTGCAGTTCCTATCATGGCCACTAAAGGCTTGTCTCAGTGCATTCTCATACTACATACTCTATGTTGTTCAGCTGATTAAGTGCAGTCATTGCTAATGAGACATTGCTGTGTTGACCTTTTTCCCCTCAACATACAGTGACAAAAATATTTGATCCCTGTGAAATTACAGAGCTTCCTGCATTTATTTGTCATAAAATGTGATCTGATCTGCAAGTCCCAAATATGGACAAATACAATGTGCTAAACCTGCAGATGAGATCACATTACATGACAAATTAATGCAAAAAAAAAAAGGTAATTTCAAAGGGTTCACATACTTTTTCTTGCCACTGTAGATGCATCTACATCCTCTAATAAGTGTTACTTATAAGTGTCACTTTTGCAAATAATTGGTCCGTTTAAAAGAGCCAAACGAAGCCTTTTTAAATAATTGTGTTTTTGTAGTTTGGCAGGGAATTGCTGCAAAATGTAAGATGCATTTCCATCACACAATTTTGTAATTATCTGAGTATGGTAGAATACTCTCCAGAGCAGGTACCATAAGAACCATAATGTTTCCAAGGAACTTTTAATTTCATAGTTAAATTTGTTGCACTTTTTTCATGCTACTTAACCTACCAGATGCCCTTCTGCTAATGTGGCTGCATCCACAAATCTCAGAAAAAGGAAAGGGAAAAAGAGCTCCACTCTGCTGCCCTGATTTTGCGCCAAACCCAACCTAAAAGCTACCATTATATTTTTTTCTGCAGCTCATGAGGCAAAAACAGACATACCTACTTAAAAATACTTCACTGTACAACACACAACCACCAAACTGATGTTTGAGACACTTTCGTTCAGTCAAAATTTAAAAAAACCTTAATTAACTGATCAATTACGCTGAGGCAACAACAGAGCTCGGTCAGAAACAAACAGTTCTTTTATTTACAACATTCACTTTTGGTCCCACATCAATATTTAAAATTGCATACACACAAGTTATCAACACAGTAGCCCCGCCCCTAACCCCATCAGTAACCAATCACAGTGCTCAACACCACAGCCCGACTCTTTTATCAGTAAGGAGATACAATCTTCTGATCTTGGATGTCACAAATGCACCACATCTGCATAGGTTATGGATATGGAAAAAAAAATCTAATTTACAGTAAACAATTCCGAAAAAGTAAAGTATTTGAGGTAATTAAAAAAAATGTTCAAAGGGGTGTTTACAAAACTGAAGTGCGTACATAAGTTGCCAGAGGAGACGAACACAGCTGAAGATATCTGACTGGTTATCATCTACAAAACACGGTGCATCCTGTAGAAATATTACCACAACTCTTAAGGGGATCCGTGCTAAAAAAGACGAGTAGCTGTATTTCTTCTGAGGTGTCAGTATGTGCCTAAAAATTCATCATCGTCTAGACATTACTGAATCCATTCTGTCAGAAGCTTTTTGCCGAGCAGGATTGGTTTTTAACCCTTTATCAGGCGATCAGAACCGTATTTGGTAACAATTCAGCAGATATCCAAAATAAAAAATAAAAATATTTTGAGAAAAAAGTTGCAAATTTATTAGATTAAAGTGGCAGATCTACAAGAAAAAAAGTCGCAGATTTAAGAGATTTAAAGTAGCAAATCTGTGTGGAAAAAGTCACAGATTTATGAGAAAGAAGTGGGAAAAAAACGACTTTTTTCGCACAGGTTTGCCACTTTAAATCTCTTAAATCTGCAAATTTTTTTCCCGCAGATTCACCACTTTAAATCTCGTAAATCTGCGACTTTTTTCGCACAGATTTGCCACTTTAAATCTCTTAAATCTGCGACTTTTTTTCTTGTAGATTTGCCACTTTAAATCTCGTAAATCTGCGACTTTTTTCGCACAGATTTGCCACTTTAAATCTCTTAAATCTGCGACTTTTTTCTTGTAGATTTGCCACTTTAAATCTCTTAAATCTGCCACTTTTTTTCTTGTAGATTTGCCACTTTAATCTAGTGAATTTGCAACTTTTTTCTCGACCCCATTTTGATATCCACCGAAGTTACCAAATAAAGTTCTTGGCCTGATAAAGGGGTTAAGGTGATCTGATCTGAAAAATCAAAATCAAATCAAACCTCCATCCCTTGTCAAAAAACCCCCAATTAAATAGTTATTGTATTCTGAGCCTTAGGGTTTGCAACAGGAAATGGTAAACATGCCAGAGATGAAGAAGATTCCACACGGAAGAGTCACCACTTTCTTAGCAGGAACAATCAATCAACAATCCTCCTCAGGTACCTGCGCTGGCCTGCAGTTCTACCTGTTAGCGCTGTTGTTTTGAGAAGCTTTCTTCTGTGGCGCTCCACCTCGTGACCTCAAGTGTCTAAAATTGCCCAGTTTTGCGAAAGATAATCCTAGTAGCCCTGATTGGTTTGCCGGCGGCTGTGGTGAAGCGCGGTCGGTCGTCTTCCCGTAACCAGGGCTGTGTCGTCGTGGAGACCGGCCGGATCGCGTCTCTACGCGCCGCTGCGCCGACTCCGGCTGCAGCGTCTGACCCTGCCAGTAACGGTGTCCTCCAATCACAGGCACGGCAGCCCGGGTGGGCCGGTGATAACTTCCTGGCTTGGCGATGATTACTTTAGGTCCTCGCTGCCGCGCATCACGACCTGGAGATTTAGAGTTGTGGAACAGCTGGAAAGAGAGAGGAAACACACAGAGAGAGATGAAGATGAAGTCCAAAAGAAGTGCTGTGTCTTAATTCATACTTCTGTTATGCTTCTCTTACTGAACAAGCTAAAGAGCAGCTTCAGCCACAGACTCATTCAACCTGCTGCTCCAAGGAACCAGACAGGAAGTCCTTCCTTCCTTCTGCAATAAGACTCTATAATTCATCTACCTCTGCCAGAACCAACATTACAGAAATGCACTAAATCTACACATGACACTTTGCTGTTATTAATATTATTACTATTATTATTATTATTATATATATTATTATTATATATACTGTTGCTGACATTACTATTATTATTATTACTATATACTGTAATATACTACTGTTATTATTATACTGGCCTTATTTATTATTATTACTATTATTATATATTTATATATTATATATCATATTATTTTATTTAGAATAATTTTATTTATTTTTATTTTATATTGTTACTATTTATTATTACATATTATATTATATACTGTACTATTATTATTATTATTATATACTGTCTAGTCACTATAGCATTGTTGCCATCATATCATCAGTATAATTATAATTACCATCATCTTGCCAACCTACCAACTGATCTTCTTTTTTTAACTTCTTAAGTGTCCTTGTTCTATTCTGTGTTTTTTTTTTCTATTGCTGTTTTTATTTATGCTACCTCACTATTTTTTTCTATTGTATTTTATTGTATTTGATTCCGGACTGCTGTGACAACCGAATTTCCCTTCGAGGATGAATGAAGTTAAATATCTATCTATCTATCTATCTATCTACTTACACTTGCTGTAAGTGCTTAAGTTGCCTATGTTTTCTCTTTTTCACTGAGTACATACGAATACACTGAAGTCAGATAGACTGCTGATATGGCATGATATTTGTGGCTGGGTAGGTAAGTTAGTCCATAGTGTATGCAGTTTACTCCATGGAAGTGTACTAGTGGAAGTATCAAAAGTGTCTAATTGTCAGGCTACACTGTAAATCCTTCACTCAGCATCTCTCACATGGAGTACCTCAGGGAACAACCCTCGGCCCTTTACTATTCTCTACATTTTTTTTTCATTTTTCTATATATTTCGATGGTGTTGATAACACATTTTTTAAAATGTATATTCAAATATTTTTTTTTTATTGTGGAATTGAGGGAACATCAATCAAACTGGTGATGGTTTATTCATTTTAAAAACAGCTTTAATTGTTTTTGCGGATTAACTATTCAAATATAACACGACTGGATTTTAACGTTAAATTGTTTTTTTAAGACCCCAAATTTCTGACGTACAAAATCCCTCACCTAAAAACACATTCTTTTAGAATTGCAATTTCTTACATTTTCAATATGTGGTTATACTGCATTTATTCTTTTCTGTTTTTTTTCCTAATTCTTTTTGTGAAATTGCACTTTAAATGTTATCCAGGTATACTTCATTATACAATTCACTCTATAAAATGAACTTAGTTTTCTTATAAATATAGTTATTGTTTGTGTTTTTGTAGGTGATTGTACAACGGTCCCTCTCTGCCAAGAACATGAGTCATGTGAAAGGAGCATCCATCCTCGCCGCCTATCTGAAGATGTTGCCCTTTATCTTCATTATCCTCCCGGGCATGATCAGCCGAGCCCTCTATCCAGGTGCGTGCACAAACATGTGGGTGGACAATCTTACACGCCTTTTAATTTGGAAAAGGGAATGACATGTTTACTGTAAGCAGGCAGTGGCTTGCTTCGGTGAAACACACCCAACGTTAGTGGGACTTATATAAATGTCTGTGTCTTCCTAGAACTTCCTGCTTGTTCATGTTGAACATTATTCCTGGAAACCTCCAAGCCAGTCAGTGTATGAATGTATGAAAACAGCTAACACTGATCAAAATTCCACAGTGATGTCTTGCATAACAGTTCAAAACCAAACAATATCAAGTTTACAGTGATATAAAAGGACAAACAGCATAATTGAGTAGCAGAGACTTGCCATTTTTGCTTAAAAAGTAGTTAATGGGGGCATATAATAATAATCTTTTTCAGGTTCATACATATAACATACGTATTTTGGGCTTCTAATGGAACATTAACCCTTTATCAGGCAAAGAACTATATTGGGTAGTTAGAGTCAGGTAATAATTCGAGAAAAAAGTTGCAAATTTACTAGATTAAAGTGGCAAACCTACAAGAAAAAAAGTAGCAGATTTAAGAGATTTAAAGTGGCAAATCTGGGCGAAAAAAGTTGCAGATTTATGAGAAAAAAGTGGGAAAAAATAAACTTTTTTCTCCCAGATTCACCACTTTAAATCTCATAAATCTGCGCATTTTTTTCTCCTAGATTTGCCACTTTAATCTCGTAAACTTTTTTCTCAAAATATTATTTACGTATGTTTTGTTTTTTTTACACATTCTGGCAGTATGTAATATCCTCCGATATTCTCTAGGGTTGAAATTTGGATTTGAAAGTATTTCAATTGCTTCCTGCTTCCTGCTTCCTATTAAGGGTTAAAGTGGTGAATCTGGGAGAAAAAAGTTGCCTTTTTCCCACTTTTTTTCTCGTAAATCTGTGACTTTTTTCCTTGGAGATTTGTCACTTTAATCTAGTAAATTTGCAACTTTTTTCTCGAAATATTACCTGAAGTTACCAAATAGAGTTCTTTGCCTGATAAAGGGTTAAGCATGTTTACTGTTCAGAAAACACATCATTTTCCTAATTTTGCCTGTCTAAATATACCTGTAGGTAAGGAAAGATGCTCATCTTCACATTTGACAACCTGATGCAAATGTGTGACATTTTACTTATTATTTTTATTTACTTAAAAGGAAGTACTTATCCATAGTCAGTGTATTACCTACAGTATACATACATACAGTCTTTCTAAAATAATCCTCTAGACCAGTGATTCCCAACCTTTTTCTTGAGGGACCCACATTTTTACCATTGTAAACTTTCAGCTATTCTCAACCTTGAATAGCTCACACGCACAGCAGTTGGTGTCGCGAGATGATTTCTGAGGGTCGCCAAATCATTTTGGAAGTCAGCTCTATCTCCACTGTGTGTTCATGTGTTAATGTGTTTTTGGTCACTTAATGTCTTCTTTTGGTCATTTTGTGTTGTTGTTTTTTTGTCATTTTGTGTCTTTTGGTCATTTTGTGTCTTTTTTTGATCATTTTGTGTCTTTCTTTTAATCATTTTGTGGTCAACTTGTGCCTTTTTTGGTCATTTTGTTTCCTTTTTTGGTCATTTTCTGTCTTTTTTGGTCATTTTGTTTCCTTTTTTTGGTCATTTTCTGTCTTTTTTGGGTGATCCGAACGGTGCATGTGAGATTCTGTTCAGTGAGCGGGAGTCGCAGACAACATGCATGTTAAATTGGGGGTCGCGACTCAAAAAGCTTGAGAACTACTGAACTAGACAACTAGACAAGGATTATTGTCTTATATAACATAATACCTGTCCTATGTGCCTGTGTGGTGAGGGGTGTCCTAGTCTGCGGAGCTGCTGTGATTCCCTAATAAGGGCAGTGCTGTCTTCTGATTGGCTGGGCTCCCGCAGGTCCAGCATGCTCTGGGAGAAGCGAGCCATCATGTTGATCCCGTCCCCTTGCCGCTGGCCGTGCCCCGACCCCGTCACCCCGTTGCTTCTCGGCTCACTGGGCTCCACCTGCGGACATTCATAAAACTCCTCCTCTGACTCCGTGGAGTTGCTTGAAGGCCGGTCGTCGGTGGCTCGGTCACAGATGACCTTGGTGCTGTCCTGGCTGCCCTCGCCGGTGCTGCCAGAGTCCATGTCGTCAATCTTTGATGCTAATCGGCTACGGCTAGGCGACAGCATCTCCAGTGTTCCCTTTTTGTTTAAGCCGTCGAGACTTTCCAGTTGGTCCGTTTTCATGAGGATGACCTGTGGGTGGCCGGGCTGATCCTCAGAGGGGGGGTCTATGATTAACTGCAAGGTGCGGCGTTTAGGAACAGGAGGAACTACAGGAGCAGCGAAACAGGCCTCTGGAGCTGGTTTGGGATCGTCTGTCGGCTGTGACTCAGCAGCAACATTCGATGGTGAAGTTGCATTTGGTTTGTGTGCGTCTTGTGTTAAAGGTGTGCTGGGTTGCTGAGGGGGTCCTTTGGAGTCCGTCTCATCAGTTTGGTCTTTATTTGGAGCGTTGTGCGTTTGCTCTTTGAGCTGTTTCTTGGTTGGACTCGCAGGAGAAGGAGAAGAGGCGTCTGCACTTTGATCTGCAGAAGGATTTCCTGCTGCTTTTGCATCCTGAGCTGCTTCCTCAGTCTTTGGTGGCAGCACCAGTGGAGAGCTGAAGCGTATCGCCTGGCTGAACTCAAACCTCTCCGACCTCTGTAAGTGAACCTTATGGGATCGCTTTTCATCCGTGATGTTGATAAAGCCGATCACGTCGCTGGGCGGGTCTGGCTCCGGCCAGGTGGGCAGGTACGGGATCAGGTACGCTTTCTCCAGGTGGGCTAACCCGGGATGTAAGGGGGGCTCCTCTACAACCTGTTTGACACGGCGTGTCATAAACTGCAGCCCTTTGGGGTGCTGGGAGTTCTTGTTGCTGGACGTTTGGTCAGAAGAACTTGTGTGGGTTCCCGTGGCAACAAGGGCATATTTGGGATTGATGAGCTTCCTGGCAACAGCAGCTGAGACGGGAGCAGGAGCCACCTGAGGGACCGGGTCTGGGATGGGTTCATCCACCATGGCCACCTTGCTGAGAGACACACCTCTGGATATCAGGTAAAGGTCACGGAACTGGAAGTCGAAGGTCTCCGTCGCCTGTCCTGTGATCACAGTGATGAGGTTACGGTCCAAGCGGGAGGAGGACCAGGTGAAGCTGGAATAACAGAGACATGGAAACATAAACTCACAGCATAACTCCCCTAATATGTGCTCATTTGAAAAAAGGCTCACACAAATTTTTCTCAACTAAATCTGTTCACATCTAAACATCTTCTATGTCACAACTCCGACAGAGAGAATCATACTTTTAGTTTGATCATTACACCAGACATTTGTACCCTGAAGTCATGCATCATAAAATGTTCTTCCATCACATGAGCACTATGAGTGCCTCCAACTGTATTAGTAAAAGCATGACAATGACAAAACTAAGAGTCTGTATTTGTTAAAGTGAAGGTTTATAGTTGTGAAAGATCAAAAACAATGTAATTGCTGCAAAAAGCCCAAGAAAAAAACCCCAGTTTGTAATCCTAGTTTTGTTTTTTGGATATTTGACAAATGTTCTCAAGGCTTCTAAACTTTGTCTGCTGCTTCGTGCTGAGCAGTGAGTGAGACTGTGTGTTTTTATTGCTATTTTGCTGAAAACAGCAGCCTGCTGCTATGTGATACTGGGTGAGAGAGGTGAGAGTGAACCAAGACAGCAGAGTTACGAGCAGGGTTTTACAGTACCGACTGAAATAACCCAGTACCAAGTAGTATTAAAACTACTTCAGTCAAATTACATCTGCATTCAATCCATTTTGTAGGGAGAAAAAATATTGGTAACACTTTCTATGAAGACTACATCTATAGTGACTGCACTCATAAACACATATAAAGCTTCATGATGCACTATATCAACAGTTATAAATATAGCTTATAATGACTTATAAATCCAAGTGTCTTATGAGTGCTCTTGACTGGTTATAAACTACAGGCTGACTGATGAGGCTTATAATACATTACAACTACTCATACCCCTCTATACACACACCTCAACAATCAATTGTTATAAGGGCTCATAGGATGCCATAAGTATAAATAAATGATCAATGTATGCTTTAAGTAAAGTGAGGTTCATATAGACGCATCTATAATGCAGTATAGCTAATCATGATGTTTCATGATAAGCTATATTTATAACTGTTGATATAGTGCATCATGAAGCTTTATGTGTTTATGAATGCAGTCATAATGCATTATGATTGATTATAATGAGAATTATAATTCACTATGAATGCGCTCATAATGCACTATAGATGTAGTCTTCATAGAAAGTGTTACCAAAATATTTTTATGATTTTGCTCGCAGACAATCAGTGCAATGGCTTATCACTTTAATGCAACATGTGATTGGTCCACTACTGCTACAGATACCATCCATACAGTCTGCTGTGCAGTGAGCATGGTGTATTTGATGGAGACATCAGTTTAGTGTGTAATGTATTTGTGTAGAAATCATTTGGATGCAGAGAAATGGTTGTGATATTTTATGCAACTCAATGCTTTGCATGATGGGTAGGAAAAAAGGTGTCAAATTAAGTATTTTTTTGGTATTGGCATCACTTTAGGCATGCTGGGGTTGTAGTTGCAAGCCAGAAAACCAAAACAATGAGCTGAAAGACACCAAAATGCTCTGCAAAGCCAGTGATAATTAATTATATGTGGGTTCATCTGTAGGTACGCATGTGTCACATAGTGTAAATTACCTTTAGCAAGGTTCTTTGTGGTTTATTTATATTATATAGCTTGTTTTCATGTTTGTATATTTTCAAAGTGTTTTACAATGTTGTGATGCTTTTATTTTGAAAGGTAGTGACAGGGAAAAAAAAGGTGGAACGGTAAAATGAAATACGAACTGTAAATAATGACGAGTGCTTCATAATTCATATAAAGTTGATATAAAGTGTCAACCGTCATTCAGCCTGGGCAGTGGCGGTTCTAGACCAGTTTTACTGTGGGGGCCAAGGAGGGGCCAGTGTTTAATCAGAGGGGCACATTAGCACATGAAAAAATGGCAAAGATGATATTTAAGTATTTAAAATCTTTGAATGTCTTGAAAGAGACACAAAATGACCAAAAAAGACACAAAATGAGAAGGCAGAATAACAAAAAAAACCCACAGAAGACATAAAACTAACAAAAAAGACACAAAATGACCATGAAAAGGCACAAAAATAACTAAAACAGACACAAAAAAGACACATAAATGACACCAATGACAAAAAAGACACAAAATAAATAAAAAAGACGCAAAAACAGACACAAAATTACCAAAAAAAGACACAAAATGACCATAAAAAGACACAAAAATGACTAAAACAGACACAAAAAAGACACATAAATGACACCAATGACAAAAAAGACACAAAATAAATAAAAAAGACACAAAAACAGACACAAAATTACCAAAAAAAGACACAAAATGACCATAAAAAGACACAAAATAACTAAAACAGACACAAAAAGACACATAAATGACACCAAAGACAAAAAAGACACAAAAAGACACATAAATGACACCAAAGACAAAAAAGACACAAAATAAATAAAAAAGACACAACGACAGACACAAAATTACCAAAAAAAGACACAAAATTACCATAAAAAGACACAAAAATGACTAAAACAGACACAAAAAAGACACATAAATGACACCAATGACAAAAAAGACACAAAATAAATAAAAAAGACACAACAACAGACACAAAATTACCAAAAAAAGACACAAAATTACCATAAAAAGACACAAAAATGACTAAAACAGACACAAAAAAGACACATAAATGACACCAATGACAAAAAAGACACAAATTAAATAAAAAAGACACAACAACAGACACAAAATTACCAAAAAAAGACACAAAAAAGACACAAAATGACTTACAAAGACACATAAAGACATGAAAAGGATTCAAAAATGGACAAAATAGCCCAATAAGACTCCATAGAGTTAAACTATTATACAATGTAACATTCTGGGTTCCTTTTGTGTACAATGAGATATTGTTTGAACACAAAAAAGGTTAGAATTGTTCCATTGTTCGTTGTTATAAATTGATCATTTTATTATTAATTTGACTCAGGGGCCACAGCAGGGGCCAAAGGCTTCTTCACAGGGGCAGTGGCCCCTGGAGGCCCCTGAGTAGAACCACCACTGAGCCTGGGATGCTACACATCGTGATTCAATTCATATTCACAGAAATATAATGAAAAAAAAACTAAAAATACATACACACAATAGATAGAAATGCACAGAGTGAATGCACACTTCGACTATTATTATATTATTATTATTATTATTATATTATATGCTGTGTAGCACACTGCTGACCTGTATGAACCAGAGATGGCTCTGTCTCCATCTACCAGCAGGAACTTCTGGCTCAGTGCTCCACGAACTTTCTGTGCCGATCGTGTGAAGAACTCCACACCGCCACAGCAGCGCACACGCAGATTCTACACACACACACACACACACACACACACACACACACACACACACACACACACAATACACGCAGGGTAAACGCTATGAACAAAGAGCCTCTTGGGGATTCAGTGTTGATGGCAGGAAGGATTTGGATGAAAAAAAGGGAAATAAAGGCGCAGAAGAATGAGCTTTTTGTTTCTCAAGAACAGTTCTTCGCTGTTAATACCACTATAAAATTGTGTTGGCTTCCTCAGCAGGTTAGTGTGTGTGGACTGCATCTATGTATGTGCATGCTCGCACGACACACCCTGCGGTGTTTGTCTTTGGCCCCGTGATAAGGGTGTGGTTCCTGGCTGAGCGTTCGTTACCTTGTAAGTAAATGTTCTGTGCGAAAAACTCACAGGAGACGCTGAGGACAGGAGTCATAAATACTCATAATAACAGCAGATATGACATAAAAGACAGAAGTTGAAAGGGACGGGAGGTCTGGTGGTTAAGTTAACGCCGTGAGGAAGGAGAAATGAAAGAGAAACACGTCACAGAAAGTGAGACTGTGCGTGGTTTATCTAATTGTCTGCAGCACAGACTGGAATGTGCTTAGTGTCGTCCCAGTCTAAAATGCTTAGAAAAGCCCCCGATAACAAGTATTTTCTGTTACTGCCTGGACCAGTTCAGAATAACAAAGACATTCAGCCTATGGCGAAACAACTGGTTGGTGCATGCACCTTATCAAGGCCTGGAGGCAAAAACCTGTTTCACCGACGTCAATCATGTGCCTCATTTTCAGATATTCCCCTTTTATAGTAACATACTTATTGCTGAAAATGTGACTTTAATCAAACACTTTTTATTGGAAACGTTGGAGCTTTTTAAAACAAATAGTTTTCTATTATTGTACACTTATCAAGAGGAGTCATCTATCCAACTGGCCCGCTTCCCGGCTTATCAAAACATCATCTGGGTGTGTGTTTGTGTGTGTGTGTGTGTGTGTGTGTGTGTGCATGCATGCATACCTTTAGGTGTCCACGGTGCATATCAGCTCTGCCACACATGGAAAGAAAGCAGGGGACTGCAGCAGTGTCAATGATAATGTATACGGGGATTTTACGTTTGTAGCTTGCATCCAGCAGGTCTCGAAAGATATCCACGTCTGTGAACACATCCATCACCACCGCTATCACCTACACACACACACACACACACACACACACAGGAAACCACAAATGGCGTTAGAGTTTCCTGCTCTGTGTGGGTGGGTCCAAATTAACAATATAACAAACCATTAAATCCTCATACAGAAGCTGGGCACTTGAGAGAACTACATGTAAAAAGTCGATTAAACCCTTAACCCTTTGATGCACAACATGGGTCTAAAGCATGGGTCTCAAACTCGCGGCCCGCGGGCCAATAGCGGCCCTCGTCACGATATTTTGTGGCCCCCACCTTGATATGAAAGTTTAATGTGAGTTTTATATGAATGACACTTTACTGTGTTGTGTGTGGAAGGTCCCTTTAATAACTTTTTTTTTGTGGTAATTTTGTGTCTTTTTTTGGTAATTTAGTGTCTATTTTTGGTAATTTTGTGTCTTTTTTAGTAATTTTGTGGTGTCTTTTTAAAATTATTTTGTGTATTTTTTGGGTCATTTTGTGTCTTAAAATAATTTTGTGTGTTTTTTTGGTAATTCTGTGTCTTTTTTGGTAATTTTGTGTCTTTTTTGTCATTTTGTGTCTTTTTTAAAGTAATTTAGTTTTTTTTCTGTCATTTTGTGTCTTTTTGATCATTTTGATACTGCCTCTAGCGGCCCCCAGGTAATTTGAGTTTGAGACCCCTGGTCTAAAGTGACCCGACTGAGTTTTTAATTTTCTATAACTTTACAATAAATGAATTTCATCATTCAGTATTCCAGGTTTTCTTAAATCAACTTGTTTTTGATCATCATACATCCTAATATTTTGTTTTCATTTCTTACTTTTTGAATAAAAACCCTTTTTGTATCACTACTCTTCTAATGCACAGCATGGGACAAAAATTTCATTATGGGGGTATTGTGTGTATAATTTTAAGGAAAAATGAATTTAATCAATTTTGGAATGGAAAAAGTGAAGCGCTGTGAAAACCTTCCAGATACACTGTATGTGTGACAAAATGATACACAAACATGTTAAATATATGAAATATATGAGTGTGGAAAGTAACTATTTGAAACAAATGACTATTATTATAGTATTAGGTCATTTAATTTTAAATCAAATTTGGATGAATGAGTCATTTTTGACCCATGTTGTGCATTAGAAGGGTTAAAAACAAAAAATATGCCAGTAAAGAGACTTCTAGATGCAAAAACTGCTTTGCAATGTGGTGTTAGAGTGTGAATTGGCTGCACATTGTGTGTTCTGTAAGTTTTAACAACACAATACTAGTGACAGCATGGGACTCTTCACACAGGACTGTCTATGCACTCTTCACATGACCCAGATTAATATTTAAAACTAGGCAAAGTTCACTCCCAAAGACTGACAACTCAGCAAATGAGCTCATCAAGGAAACAGCTCTGTGAAAAGTTAACCAACGTCGAGGTTAGAATATGTTTTCAGATCAGCTTTAATGCCATTTAATTATAGTTATGCACAATGATACATGTTCCTGTCAATTCTAGACAAAGTTAAAAACATGCATGCACAAACTACATGTTGAGAGTTTAGTTGAAGCATTTGAGGAAAAACTTTTGGCAAGCAGTGAGAGCTACTTCACTCTGGAACTGGGTCAGACTAACTGAGGTCTCTTGTTGCCTTCAGGCCAAGCTTGACTTCTGTACATGCATCTGCCAGGCAAGGTTATAATAGTTTAGGATTTTTCATTAGTTTTAGTTTTAATTTCGTTGTGAATTTTTGTTTTCAAATTCAGTTAGTTTTAGTTAGTTTTTAGAGTGAGTTTGCTAGTTTTAGTTTAGTTTTTATTTTTTGAAAATGCTTAGTTTTAGTTTAGTTTTTATTAGTTTTAGTGTTAGTTTTAGTTTTTTTGTAATGGGTATGTGCCTTCATTTCCTTTGGTTTATCCATCTCAGCCTCAATAAGGTTATTAACTCTTTGTATTTTGGTTGAAGTGTAGACATCCCAGTCTCAGTAAACATATTTACCATGTGTTCCTGCATGTTGAAATAGAAACACTGAATTATGTATGAAAAAAAGTTGACAAAGACGAAAACGAAGGACATTTTCACTATAATTTTAGTTTTAGTTAGTTTGGTAACCACACAATACAGTTTCAGTTAGTTATAGTTTTTAAAAAAACTCTTGTTTTTAGTTTTATTGCAGTTAACGAAAATGTTTTATCAATTTTAGTTTTCGTTATTTTGTTTCGTTAATTATAATAACCTTGGTGCCAGGATTTAGGTGTATGAGAGGTAAAGCTGGCATGTAACATTTTCACCGACGGCATTTTTTTCTCCACTGGCGTGTCAAGATCAGACTTGTTTTATTAAAACTTTGTTGTGTGCGTGTGAGAGTGTGTCACATGTGAGAGAAGAGGGAAAAGGGAAGAAGCCTTGTGATAAACATAGGCAAAGATTATGACGCATAAATTGGAGGGATCAAAACAATCAGTCTTTCTAATTATTTAACATGAAAACATGAAACAAAAACACCTACAATGTGTGGGCTGCAACTAATTAATTAAGAAAATCATTTTAACTCTAAACCTTATAGACCTGCAATACCTTTGTGAAAATTGTTTTCTTAACTGTGTTAGACATGCACTGCTTTGTAGTTTGTGGTCTTGTGGTAATAAACTGCTTTATACACTGAGCCACCAGACAAATAAACACTCACAACTCTAATCAATAGCACTGACATACATATTTGTTTCCATTACTGTGTTGTGGGATGATGCAGTGCTGTAGTGTTTTTGTATTTGACTGTATTACATTAAAATGTGTTTTTGTCCTCCATGTTTCCATAAATGAAGGAGCCAGATATAAACACCACACAATATAATGAAATCCTAAATTGCAACACAAGCGTGATCTTTAAAAAGTAAGTTACACAAATAGGGCAGGCTATTGAAAACAGGATCACATTACAGTCTCTTGTGTAAGATTTTAGAAATGCTTGACATGTTTTTAATTCCTTTTCATTTGATCTCATTTATCTTATTGACTTCATTTCTTCTTTGCTCATGTCCTTTTCCTTATTTTGTTTGTTTTGTAAAGCACTTTGTAACACCATCAGGAAAAGTGCTTTATGTCTATAAATATGTTATTATGAATATTTCTACACTATAATGTGCAATGGGTTTTGTTTTCTTTTGTCTCTTATCTATTGAGGATGTTGTAACTTAATTAATAACTGTATAATAACACCATCCTCTCTATCACTGCCTACCTTCTGCGCTGATGCAATGGTTTTTGTTTTCTTGTATATCTTATGTATTGTGGGTGATATTCTCTGTTTGATTTGATGAACTTCATTAATTACTGTATAATAATAACTACCTACCTTAGAGGCTGATGCAATGGTCTTTCGCACCACCTCCTTGATGTGTGTGTGCCCCTCGGTGGGAGGTTGTGTGTACACGGTGACACGCGTGACCCCCCGGTAGGAGATGGCCTCGGGCCAGCCGAGGTCCAGCTCCGCCACTGAGGCCTCCGACCGGTCCGGCCAGTACTGGAGCGACACCTCACCGTCTCCCACAAACTCCCCGGACCCCGGGGTGAGGTTCCCGGGCCCCGGGGTGAGGTTCCCGGGCCCGGGGGTGAGGTTCCCAGGCCCGGGGGGAAGGCTTCCGGGCCCCGGGGTGTCCGGCTTCTGATGATGCTCGTGCCCGGGCCTGTAGGCCTCCACTGTGCGCGCAACCCGCTCCAGTTCCGGTTCCGAAAGGAACTCGCGGACGCTGTGCTCGCGGAGGTGGTCCATGAACGCCTCGCGGCCCTTGGTGACTAGCGCCTCGAGCGCCAGCCGTTGGTCCTCACTGTAGAAAAACTCCGGTTTGCTCTCGCTCACGCGCCAGTTGACGTGGTGGTTGTCCAGACACTGGACCTGAGACAGCGCCATGGCAACGGTTCACCCGCCGGTCAGCTAACAGTTATAACACCCGAACCACTCTGACCCAGTTTCCACTCGTCGGTCCTGCGGGTCAAACCTCCAAAAAACGGTCATAACGGTCCATAACGTGTCCGCGTGACCTGCTGGGGCCGTGAAGTAAACAGTAAACAGATCCTCCGAAAAGGAAGCAATAAAATGTCAGACTTCCTATTTACAGCTGATTTGTGTTTTGTCTGTAATATGCTTTGAAGTTTGCACAATAAACATATTATAAAAAATAAAAAAATAATAAAAACAGATCCTCCGGTGGGGGGGAGATGTTCATCTGAGGGGCATCAAACCATCAACCAGCTCCTCACAGCAATGGTTCCTCACTCTCACTCAGGTGTTGCTGGAATAAAAGCTTTCCCGCCCAGCGGCCACGCCTTCACCTGCCGGGGGGCCGGACGTCCAATCCAGTCCGGTTCAGCAGCTCCAGCCGCGGGGCCCGGTGCAGGCAGACATGGGGGCAGCTGTCTGTCTGGGGAGATGAGTGTTTTGCCAATGAGTCAAACCGACTCTGAACACTCACTTGTGAAAGAGAAAGAAGTCATTAATCCTCCTTTAATAGTGTTGAAACTGTCGGTGAGTCAAACCAACTGCTGACGAGTCACTTTTCTTCCCTTTTGTTGGAGCGTCTGTCCGCCACGGTTCACAGCCCGTTTCAGCTCAAACTTCAAAAAAATGGTAACTGAGGGGTGGTCCGTAGCGTAGTGGGTTACACAGGCGCCCCATGTGCAGAGGCTACAGTCCTCGCGGGTTCGAATCCGGCTTGAGCTCCCTTTGCCGCACGTCCTCCCCTCTGTCACCCCCTTTCTATCTGTCTCACTATCAATAAAGCCTTGAAAAAAAATGGCAACTGTTGAGTTCCTAGAAGGACAAAAAAAAACTCGTAAATATGGCTCACGAGGCGCGTACGTGTCTCCACTTTCACTGGGTACGTGTCCACGTCGGGTTATCTTTGCGCGTTTTCCTTTAAATCGGTCCTCCAGACAGACAGAAAGTGCAGCGAGGTCCGGTTCAGTGTGGAGCCGCCGGTGAGTGCCTGCCCCTGGAATCCGGCAACGGAAGCTCTGTCACCGGGGGCAGAAAGGCGGAGTGTCCGGTGGTGGGTGAGGGAAGAGCGGCAGTAACTCCACCCTCTGGCATGGACACAGATCCTGTTCTCCATAACCAAAACACAACCACTTAAGAAAGACAATGCAATAACTAATTCGGGGACTTTATTGTGTATTTATTTTTATTTTATCAGTGATACAACTTTGGCAAGTTTAACTTCTACATACAGTTTCCTTTATTTTCATGACTATTTACATTGTAGATTCATCAAAACTATTAATGAACACATGTGGAATTATGTACTTAACAAAAAAGTGTGAAATAACAAAATAATAAAGACATGTTTCCAGTTATTTCACACTTTTTTGATAAGTACATAATTCCATATGTGTTCATTCATAGTTTTGATGCCTTCAGTGAGAATCTACAGTGTAAATAGTCATGAAAATAAAGAAAAATGCATTGAATGAGAAGGTGTGTGTCCAAACTTTTGGCCTGTACTGTATGCAGACATGGAAAAAAAATATTAGACCACCCTTGTTTTCTTCAATTTCTTGTTAATTTTAATGCCTGGTACAAAAATAGCTCATAAGAGCTGATATCTAGCTATTTTTCATTTTTTCTTGATAATTATTTTGGTTATTATCAAGAGAACCATGGAAAATGGCTAGATATCAGCTCTTATATTAAACTCTTATGGGCTATTTTTGTTGTTATCATTATATTTGGCCAAATAAATGTACCATCCTGTTTTCCATTCCCAAAACACAACCACTTAAGAAAGATAATGCAATAACTAATTCGGGGACTTTATTATGTATTTATTTTTCTTTTATCAGTGATACAACTTAGGCAAGTTTAACTTAAAAATATTAGACCACCCTTGTTTTCTTCAATTTCTTGTTAATTTTAATGCCTGGTACAAAAATAGCTCATAAGAGCTGATATCTAGCCATTTTTCATTGTTTCTTGATAATTATTTTGGTTATTATCAAGAGAACCATGGAAAATGGATAGATATCAGCTCTTATATTAAACTCTTATGGGCTATTCTTGTTGTTATCATTATATTTGGCCAAATAAATGTACCTTTAGTTGTACCAGGCATTAAAATTAACAAGAAATTGAAGAAACTACACTGTAATTTCCCAGCTTGGGATAAATAAAGTATATCTATCTATCTATCTATCTATCTATCTATCTATCTATCTATCTATCTATCTATCTATCTATCTATCTAAAACAATGATCTAATAATTTTTGCTATGACTGTATATATTTAGGACATAATATTAAGAAGGAGCATGTTAGTTAGTGTTGTTCAATTATAGGCTATTGTCTATATTTGAACATTAGGAGGTCAAGTTTAGGGTAATCTGGATAAAAAAGACATAATAGACAGGTAAGCCTTGTTAAGGATCACTTTTAATCACCTATTAGATGGTGTAACAATCTAATAAATACACTTTAAAGAGATTGATGTCTCACAGAATTCAAACTGCAGATTAATTCAGCAGAAAACTGATGAGGGAGACTTCTCTTCAGAAATCTAATGTCCCATGAAAGAATGTGTATTATTATGTAACAGAGAAGAGTGGTATTTCATGTGGGAGTGTTTATAGTTGTGCACACTGCTGCATGATATTTTTGTACATAATAATAATTGTAATAAATGTATTTATATACCAACTTACAAACACAGGTTACAAAGTGCTTTACATCCAAATCAGCTATTCTCAACCTTGGGGTCGGGACCCCAGTTGGGGTCGCGAGATGATTTCTGGGGGTCGCCAAATCATTTTGGAAGTCAGCTCTGTCTCCACTGTGTTAAAGTGTTCATGTGTTAATGTGTTTTAGTCTTTTTGGTCACTTAATGTCTGTTTTTGGTCATTCTGTGTTTTTTTAAGTCATTTTGTGTCTTTTTTTTTTTATCATTTTGTGGTCAATTTGTGTCTTTTTTGGTCATTTTGTTTCCTTTTTTTTGGTCATTTTGTGTCTTTTTTTGGTCATTTTGTTTCTTTTTTTGGGCCATTTTGTCTTTTTTTTTGGTCATTTTGTGCCTTTTTTGGTCATTTTGTGTCTTTTTTTATCATTTTGTGGTCAATTTGTGTCTTTTTTGGTCATTTTGTTTCCTTTTTTGGTCATTTTGTGTCTTTTTGGTCATTTTGTTTCCTTTTTTTGGTGATCTGAACTGTGCATGTGAAATTCTGTTCAGTGAGCGGGGGTGGCAGACAACATGCATGTTAAAGTGGGGGTCGCGACTCAAAACGGTTGAGAACTACTGATCCAAATAAGTGCAAAAAAAGAAAAACAGTAAAAAATGTACAGAAATATATCAAACAAGTGACATATGGACACATAATGCAAACCAGTCAACACCTAAATTGTAGGTAAATGCTCATATTTGCTCACTACGAGAAAAAGGGGTGAAGTGAAGCTTCTACACAGTTATGAACTTTATGTGCAGTTATAAATGTTCAGCTTGCATTTTTGAAGTGAGATATTGTAATTTCATACATAATACTCATAATTATCCAGCACAAGGAGCAAAGTTTGTGATCTGTTGCATGTAATAAGCCCAAGCAAAGCCATATTTAACTCAGAATAGAATAACAGCACCGAATCACAATAATCTACTTTCATTTTAGCCTCTGTATTTTTACCCCAGATCCTTTACTTCTTCATAAATAGAAATTAGGGCATAGGGACATGAATCCTGCATGAGGAGAATATTTTGTTACCCCTGTGTCAATGAGCCGTGTGTTCATATTTCAGACACTGTAGGATGTGTGGATCCAGAAGAGTGTGTGCGAGTGTGTGGAGCCGAGGTCGGATGCTCCAATATCGCCTTTCCCAAACTGGTCATTGAACTCATGCCAAGTGGTGAGAATTCAGTTTTTTCTAAATCTGTCAACTGCTTGGATTAGTTTCTTTAACCCTTTATCAGGCAAAGAACTATATTTGGTAACTTCAGGTAATATTTCAAGAAAAAAGTTGCAAATTTACTAGATTAAAGTGGCAAATCTACAAGGAAAAAAGTCGCAGATTTAAGAGATTTAAAGTGGCAAATCTGCGTGAAAAAAGTTGCAGATTTACGAGAAAAAAGTGGGAAAAAGCAACTTTTTTCTCGCAGATTCACCACTTTAAATCTCCTAAATCTACAGAGATTTGCCACTTTAATCTCGTAAACTTTTTTCTCAAAATATTATTTTTGTATGTTTTTTTTTTTACACATTCTGGCTGTATGTAATATCCTCCAATATTCTCTTGGGTTGAAATTTGGAATTTGCAAGTATTTCAATGAGTGCCCTATTAAGGGTTAAAGTGGTGAATCTGGGAGAAAAAAGTTGCTTTTTCCCCACTTTTTTCTCGTAAATCTGCAACTTTTTTCGCGCAGATTTGCCACTTTAACCCTTAATAGGACACTCATTGAAATACTTGCAAATTCCAAATTTCAACCCTAGAGAATATTGGAGGATATTACATACAGCCAGAATGTGTGAAAATAAAACATATGAAAATAATATTTTGAGAAAAAAGTTTACGAGATTAAAGTGGCAAATCTACGAGAAAAATATGTGCAGATTTATGAGATTTAAAGTGGTGAATCTGGGAGAAAAAAGCTGCTTTTTCCCCACTTTTTTCTCGTAAATCTGCGAACTTTTTTCGCACAGATTTGCCACTTTAATCTAGTAAATTTGCAACTTTTTTCTCGAAATATTACCTGAAGTTATCAAATATAGTTCTTTGCCTGATAAAGGGTTAACCTGCATTCATGTGTTCTTCTTTGTGTGGTATTACAGGCCTGCGTGGGCTTATGATAGCAGTGATGATGGCCGCTCTGATGTCATCGCTGACCTCAATCTTTAACAGCAGCTCCACGCTTTTCACCATGGACATCTGGAAGAAACATCGGCCACGGGCCTCAGAGAGAGAGCTGCTTCTGGTTGGCAGGTATGACGCTCACACACTCACAAAATGACAAAAACAGACACAAAAATGACAGAAAAAAGATACAAAATGACAAAAAAAAGATACAAAATGACCAAAAAAGACACAAATTGACTAAAAAAGACACAAATTGACCAAAAAAAGACAAAATGACAAAAAAAGACACAAAATGACAAAAAAAGACACAAAATGACAAAAAAGACACAAAATGACCAAAAAAGACACAAAAGTGACCGAAAAAAAGACACAAAATGACAAAAAAAGACACAAAATGACAAAAAAGAAGACACAAAATGACTAAAAAAGACACAAAATGACAAAAAAAGACACAAAATGACTAAAAAAAGACACAAATTGACCAAAAAAGACACAAAATGACCAAAAAAGACACAAAATGACAAAAAAAGACACAAAATGACCAAAAAAAGACACAAAATGACAAAAAAAGACACAAAATGACTAAAAAAGACACAAATTGACCAAAAAAGACACAAAATGACAAAAAAAGACACAAAATGACCAAAAAAAGACACAAAATGACTAAAAAAGACACAAATTGACCAAAAAAGACACAAAATGACCACAAAAAAAGACACAAAATGACCAAAAAAGACACAAAAATGACCAAAAAAAAGACACAAAACGACAAAAAAAGACACAAAATTACCAAAAATGACCAAAAAGACTAAAACACACTTTAACACAGTGGAGACAGAGCTGACTTCCATCTGTCTTAAACTCTGGACGTGGCAGCTGACATAATTATGTACTGTGATACGTTTTCATTGTCCCGATCAGCTGAGATAAGAGCTGTGTGTGTTCCAGGATCGTGACGGTGATCCTGGTGGTGGTCAGCGTGGTGTGGATCCCCATCCTGCAGTCGGCCAACAGCGGACAGCTCTACGTCTACATCCAGTCAGTCACCAGCTACCTCGCTCCGCCTGTCACTGCTGTCTTCACTCTGGCTGTCTTCTGGAAGAGGACCAACGAGCAGGTAGCACACACACACACACACACACACACACACACACACACACAGACACAGACATAGACAGACAGACAGACAGACAGACACACACACACTTAGACAGACAGACAGACAGACACACATAGACAGACAGACACACACACACACACACACACACACACACACATAGACAGACAGACACACACACACACACACACACACACACACACACACACACACACATAGACAGACAGACACACACATAGAGAGACAGACACACACACACACACACACATAGGCAGACAGACAGACACAAACACACACACACACACACACACACACAGACAGACAGACAGACAGACAGACACACACACACACACACACACACACACACACAGACACACAGACAGACAGACAGACAGACAGACAGACACACACACACACACACACAGAGACAGACAGACAGACAGACAGACACACACACACACACACACACACACACACACACACACACACATAGACAGACAGACAGACAGACAGACAGACAGACACACACACACACACACACACAGACAGACAGACAGACAGACACACACACACACACACACACACACACACACACACACAGTCCAAAAGGCCAACTTTAAATGTCTAATTTTGTCTAATCAGCAGTCCAAAACCAACAAATGTTCAATTGACACTGATATAAAAAAAAAATCACATTCGGAAACATCTGACAATGAATTATACATTTCTGTCAGTAGAGCAATTAATTAATCATTACAGGATTAATTACTGTCATCGATGTACAAGGTTTTTTTTTTGTTGAAATAAAAGCAATAACAGCTTCTCATGCACATGCATTCACATGTTCATACATTTCAGCATCCTGGGGCAAAAACTAGAACATTTTTCTGGGCCCAATGATTGACTGCCTGACAGAGCGATATATAGAGCTGCTGGCTGCAGCTAAAAAACTATTATATACTGCAGCGATACAGCATATGGCCCAGGCCAAATCTGTCTCGCAGTAGGGTGCTTTGTGGCCCGTTGATCATTGTCTAGAGCAGTAGTTCTCAACCTTGGGGTCGGGACCCCAATTGGGGTCGCGAGATGATTTCTGGGGGTCGCCAAATCATTTTGGAAGTCAGCTCTGTCTCCACTGTGTTAAAGTGTTCATGTGTTAATGTGTTTTAGTCTTTCTGGTCACTTAATGTCTTTTTTTTGTCATTTTGTGTCTTTTTTGGTCATTTTGTGTCTTTTTTTGTTCATGTTGTGGTCAATTTGTGTCTTTTTTGGTCATTTTGTGTCTTTTTTCGATTATTTTGTGGTCAATTTGTGTCTTTGTTGGTCATTTTGTGTCTTTTTTGAGTCATTTTGTGGTCAATTTGTGTCTTTTTTGGTCATTTTGTTCCCTTTTTTTAATCATTTTGTGGTTTTTTTTTGTAATTTTGTGTCTTTTTTGGTCATTTTGTATCTTTTTTGGTCATTTTGTGGTCAATTGGTGTCTTTTTTGTTCATTTTGTTTCCTTTTTTTGGTCATTTTGTTTCTTTTTTGGGTGATCTGAACTGTGCGTGTGAGATTCTGTTCAGTGAGCGGGGGGTCGCGGACAACATGCATGTTAAATTGGGGGTCGCGACTCAGAAAGGTTGAGAACTACTGAGCTAGAGCACAATGAAAATAAATAGATTCAGAATTATCATTTTTTTTGTGCTTTGAATGTAAATAAGGTGTCTGAATGCATTCAAAAACAAAAAAAGACAGAAGAAATATCCTGTGGACCCCCCCAAACGAGGACCAGGCTAAGCCCTGAATGTGCTCAAATCCTCGTAATGCCCCTGAATTATGGGCTTTTTAATGTTTATTCATTTTATCTGATAGATATTATTAATGTTTGTTCAATAACTTGCTCTTGGCCTCCTGGTATTTTGCCAAAGTGGCAAGTTCAGTGTCCCTGCTTTACTGGGTCCAAAGATGCCTCCTGCAAGGCTGTGGGATAAACATTTATTAAAGGGGCGTTGAGTTATAAAAGGGGAGTGGCTTAAGTATAGGGAGTATACAACTAACAACTTGTGAGTTTGGCCATGGTGGGTGAATCTGGTTAGAAGTCATGAGTCTTTTTATTATAGGCCACAACCACTGTCACGCCCCCTTTATCCAAGTGACATGATCACAGAAACACACTTTGACCTCCATGCCAAATTTAAACCTCTTAGGACAGGGGTATCAAACTCTGGCCCGCGGGCCAAATTTGGCCCGCAGTGTAATTTTATTTGGCCCGCGAGGCAATACCAAATTATTATCTTATTATTGTACTATAAAAGCTGACCCGCCGGTATTATACGGCGCATTTACCGCTAATACTACAAATCCCACAATGCCCTGCTGTTGTTTTGGCGCCTCAATCAGGACAGGACCCAGAAACGCTCCTCTGTGACAGTCGTCATAGCAACCTCAAGCTAGAGCTGTCTCCCAGCTACCCCTTCCCAAAAAAGGGCGAAAAGAAAGGCAGAATTTATTAACCTGTTGAAAAAATTTTGATATTTAAATCAGAAGGATGCAAATAGAAAAGAGGCATACGATTTTTATTTAATAAATTAATGACATTGATGTGTTTTTTATTTGAAATTTGATTTTGCATGTCTGCACTATTTAGTTATATATTGTATGTTTATAAGCGTTGCTGGTTCCATATTTAATGTTAAAGCAAAACATGTTTGGTATATATTAAAAGGTTTATTTGTTCAATGTTGGCCCGCGATTTTATTCAAGTTTTAAATTTTGGCCCATTGTGTGTTTGAGTTTGACACCCCTGCCTTAGGATGAAAACTGTGGACGAGGATGGGGAAATTTCTGGACACCAAACTCAGAGTTTTGAGGTTGTTCTGCACTGTTTTTCCTTCTCAGTTTATTAGCCTCACATGAGATCCAGCTGCCAACATCCCTCACTGCTTGGTGTGTGCGCACATGAAAGCGTGTGTGTTTCTCACTCATTTTATTGTGTATTGTTTATTATTTCCACAGCAGGAACCAGCAGGAACATGTTGCTCTTTCACTTGAATCAATGAAAGTGTTTCTGGCTGATAACAGAGTGCAAGTGAGGGAAAGTGTGATTATTGGAAGATAAAGATTAACAGAGCGAGGAAGGAGATAACACTGCTGTCGTTAACTCTTTATCAGACAAAGAACTATATTTGGTAACTTCAGGTAATATTTCGAGAAAAAAGTTGCAAATTTACTAGATTAAAGTGGCAAATCTACAAGAAAAAAAGTTGCAGATTTAAGAGATTTAAAGTGGCAAATCTGTGCGAAAAAAGTTGCAGATTTACGAGAAAAAAGTGGGAAAAAAGCAACTTTTTTCTCCCAGATTCACCACTTCAACCCTTAATAGGGCACTCATTGAAACACTTGCAAATTCCAAATTTCAACCCTAGAGAATATTGGAGGATATTACATACTGCCAGAATATGTAAAAAAAACATACGAAAATAATATTTCGAGAAAAAAGTTTTACGAGATTAAAGTGGCAAATCTACGAGAAAAAAATGTGCAGATTTATGAGATTTAAAGTGGTGAATCTGGGAGAAAAAAATTGCTTTTTTCCCCACTTTAAATCTCTTAAATCTGCGACTTTTTTTCTGGCTGTATGTAATATCCTCCAGTATTCTCTAGGGTTGAAATTTGGAATTTGCAAGTGTTTCAATGATTGTCCTATTAAGGGTTAAAGTGGTGAATCTGGGAGAAAAAAGTTGCTTTTTTCCCACTTTTTTCTCACAGATTTGCCACTTTAATCTAGTAAATTTGCAACTTTTTTCTCGAAATATTACCTGAAGTTACCAAATATAGTTCTTTGCCTGATAAAGGGTTAACATGTATCAGCCCAGAGTTCATAACACACATGTTGAACCAGTCCTCTGGATAGAAGAGATTGAATCCACTTTTAATAGAGCACGTCCTGGGTGTGTCTGCTCTCTGGGGACACGCTGTTTAACCACTAAAATGAAGAGGATTTTCTAAGTTTTTTCAGAATGAAAGGGTGTTTCTCACTTTAATGAAATGTAAATTTCAGCTTTTTCACCTGGAGCTACAACCTGGGTTTCTAACTGTGCACAGTTTAAACCTATCTGCCTGGTTGTTTCACTTTATACCTTTTATATGAAGTTATTAAAAAGGGACAATAGCACCATAACACAAAAGCTGTGAGCTTTTTTAAAATCGTCCATATAAACGCAGTAAGCATATCGCTGGAAGAATCTTAATGGTGTTGACTCACGGGGTCAAAGGGCATGTGTTACCGCACAGGATGTGACACATGCTGACTGGTGTAGAGAGCAAACAGCACAGAACTATTTAAATAGGAACATGATGCGTGTTGATTTTGAACTAGAGAGTCGAACTCATAAAAAATACCAATTAAACCATCACCAAATGTAAATAGTGTCTTTATCTGTGCCAAATGTGGAGATTATGATCTATCGTCTCTATTTCATTTTGTATTAATGTTTGAAAATGTTCATTTTAGCATTTCAATCCATAAAATGATCTAAATGTTTAACCCTTCATAGGGCACTCATTGAAATACTTGCAAATTCCAAATTTCAACTCTAGAGAATATTGGAGGATATTACATACAGCCAGAATGCGTTAAAAAAAAAAAAACATACGAAAAAAGTTTACGAGATTAAAGTGGCAAATCTCCGAGAAAAAAAAGCGTAGATTTATGAGATTTAAAGTGGTGAATCTGGGAGAAAAAAGTTGCTTTTTTCACACTTTTTTCTCGTAATTCTGCGACTTTTTTCTTGCAGATTTGCCACTTTAAATCTCTTAAATCTGCAACTTTTTTTCTTGTAGATTTGCCACTTTAATCTAGTAAATTTGCAACTTTTTTCTCGAAATATTACCTGAAGTTACCAAATATAGTTCTTTGCCTGATAAAGGGTTAAAAACAACCTCAGTTGACCAAAGTGCTGTACAGTTAGTAAAATAGAATAAATCATACACAAATAGGTATAAATAAAAACAATGAAAACATTAAAATACTAAAAACAGTAAAACAATAAAATAGTAATAAAAACTCAATCCAAAACAGAGTTAGAGATAAAAAAAAAAAGAAGACAAATAAAAGGGTAAAAAAAAAAGTAAAAAGAAAGCCAAGGATTCTTGCCTAGCTGGGACTGAACGCCAAGGAGAAACTAGTCTCTTAATGGTTTGGAACCGGCTTGTATTTCTAAATATTTGTCATTTTATAATCCTTGCATCAGTTGGCAACGTAACAACAACAATAACTGTTTTAAATTAATTAATTAACATTTAAATTAATTTTTAAATCAAATGTCACCATGGAATCACATCATCACGAATGAAGAGAAATGGATCAAAGAGAGACACAGTTTGCATTAAACAGTTTGGAAAAGAGAGAATAGGAGATATAATAAGAGGAAAGTAAAAGAAGCTGTGTTTGCGTTGCGTGCTGCAACAAGGTGATTGTTTTTCATGTGAACCACACCGATCACATTCTTTGCTGAAGGCTGAACAGAGAGTTATTAGTGTCGCTGCACGTGTGTGTTCTTTAGTGAGCAGCGACAGGACGATGACAGATCGTCATTGTGGGAAAGCGAGAGTGAAAACCAGCCCGAAAACACCTGACACACTGATGATTTAGCAGCAGGAAGTTCAGAATGTTAAACAGGAATAATTCCAATAACAATAACGATAATAGACTTTATTTATATAGCACCCTTTGAACAGGGAATGTAGCTCATCAACACTGTAAACTATTGTCTTTAAATTAACAGTAAAATACTGGCAGCAGGGTTTCCAGCGTTCTACTGTTAATTTTACAGTTTATTGTTTATTGTTTATTGTTAAAAAGATCCCCATTAGCTGTCACCAAAAGTGGGAGGAGCTAGTCTTCCTGGGGTCCACAAGACAAAACAAAAATCACTTAACAATTAAACATTGTAGACGTTATTATATACGTCATCAGAAATCATTCAGAATAAGTTATTAGATTCATATCTATTACATTAATTCTCACTTTCATACAGTAAATATGTTAATTCACTACTCACAAATTTAAATAGTGCATTCTCAAGTAATAATTAAAAGATACTTTACTATTCAGGTCACGTATATTCAGCGGGCAATTATTCCAATAACTGATAGCACGATAAATAACTGTTCTCTTTAAGGCATTTGATTTTGGACAGTTCCTCTACTGTTATCTACTTTACAGTATGTTACTGTGATAAAAACACATACTGAATTACAGTAAAATCCTGCATTTCATTGATTTTTACAGTAGACTAAAACACAGTATAGTGCTGAAGCTAGTTGCAATATTGTTGCAGTATACAATGCAGTCATTTTTTGTAAATAGAGCATATTACTGTCTGAAAGCCAATTACTATGAATTAAGCGCTGTCTTCACTGTAACCTCAGTAATTTTAATAAACCATATACTGAATGAGTTAGTTAAGTAAAATACAGCCATTAAAAAATGTGTACAAGAAGAGACTTAGAAAATATCATATATACATATATATATATATATATATATATATTTTTTTTTTTATTTATTTATTTTTTTTTATTTTTTTTTTATTTTAATGGGAAACGGCAAACTACCTACAAATATTGCCCAGAATGCATTGTTTTCTACAGTATAATACCTTTTTAATGGAAAATAGTATGTTACTGTCACAATTTGGCTGTTTTCTTACAGCAATTTGTTACAGTGAAGAACATAAAGAAACAACAAAATACATAGAAATGGGAACATTTAAAACCAGTAAAAATACTGTGTGATAAACAAGGCAGCATATAACCTATATATATATATATATATATATATATATATATATATATATATTCCAAATATATAAAAAAAAATAGCAAAGAAAACAAAGAGAAGCATGAGAACAAGAAACCATGTAAAGGATCATGTTCACAGAGGGCGAGGCCATTCAAGAATTCCAAACATTTGTAGCATAGTTCAATACATAGATCTAGTTTCTTTGTGTAGCACCAGGAGACGTTAGTGCAGCTCAAAGTGCTTTTACAGATGACTGACAAGCTAATGACAGAAAAACACACACTATAAACATCAAAACTGTAGAAAAAGACAAAAACAATTAGAAGCCAATGCACACAAGACAATAAAAATGACGAAAATGTAATACAAATACATTAAATAAGATTAAGGTGAATCTGGGAGAAAAAAAGTTGCCTTTTTCCCACTTTTTTCTCGTCAATCTACAACTTTTTTCCCGCAGATTTGCCACTTTAAAGCTCTTAAATGTGCGATTTTTTTTCTTGTAGATTTGCCACTTTAATCTAGTAAATTTGCAACTTTTTTCTTGAAATATTACCTGAAGTTACCAAATATAGCTCTTTGCCTGATAAAGGGTTAAATGTGTTCTATAAATAAACTTTGACTTGACTTTAACCCTTAAAACAAAGTGTGAAATCTCAAAAAAGCCCTTAACCCTTTATCAGGCAAACTTCAGGTAATATTTTGAGAAAAAAGTTGCAAATTTACTAGATTAAAGTGGCAAATCTACAAGAAAAAAAATCGCAGATTTAAGAGATTTAAAGTGGCAAATCTGTGCGAAAAAAGTTGCAGATTTACGAGAAAAAAGTGGGAAAAAAGCAACTTTTTTTCTCCCAGATTCACCACTTTAACCTTCATTGAAATACTTGCAAATTCCAAATTTCAACCCTAGAGAATATTGGAGGATATTACAAACTGACAGAATGTTTTAAAAAAACATACGAAAATAATATTTTGAGAAAAAAGTTTACGAGATTAAAGTGGCAAATCTACAAGAAAAAAATGCACAGATTTATGAGATTTAAAGTGGTGAATCTGGGAGAAAAAAGTTGTTTTTTCCCCACTTTTTTCTCGTAAATCTGTGACTTTTTCTGCGCAGATTTGCCACTTTAAATCTCTTAAATCTGCGTTTTTTTTTTCTTGTAGATTTGCCACTTTAATCTAGTAAATTTGCAACTTTTTTCTTGAAATATTACCTGAAGTTACCAAATATAGTTCTTTGCCTGATAAAGGGTTAAATGTGCTCTATAAATAAACTTTGACTTGACTTGACTTGACTAGTAAATAAGTAAAATAAATTCTGAAGAATCCTAAAAGACACCGGAAAGAGTTTTGGATTATGAACATGTTGAACAAGTTTTTTTGGCCCGTAGTGTAACCTGTATGTGTTCGTGTGTGCGTGTGTGTGTCTGTCCAGGGTGCGTTCTGGGGCCTGATGGTGGGTCTGGTGGTGGGTGTGTGTAGGATGGTGCTGGAGTTTGCCTTCCCGCCTCCCAGATGTGGCGTGGTGGACTCGGCCCCGGCGGTCCTGCGTGGCGTCCACTACCTCCATTTTGCCATCCTGCTCTGCGGGCTCACTGCTGTCGTGGTTACCATAGTATCACTGCTCACACCGCCGCCCAGCCACGAACAGGTGTGTACACACACATACAGGAAATAACAAGGTAATGCTTGTGTAAGGATTCTGCTGTTGGTTCACCTGTAATGTTATCTTCTAAAAAATAAAAAAAAGAGTTGAATCTGAGGTAAAGGAGCAGGTTTTATCTAAAGGTTGGTCTCTGTCTAAAGCCAAAAGATCAACAAGCAATTAAAGAGAAAATCTTATAGTACAGAAGAACGACTGACAGAAAGACACTTAATGCTTCTTATTTTAAGCCGGTGACCCATTTGTCACATCTTGCATTATTCTGGCCTGTGTGTGAACTCAAAGTGCAAACAGCAGCCTCCCTGATGAAATACCTTGTCATGACACATCCCAAGAGAATTAGCCACAAGTAGAAACCAGCACATCTGTTTCATCTCCCCCTGTACACTGGAAAAAAAAGAAAAGTTGGGTGAACTCAAAATTTCAAGGCAACAAACTTAAAATTTTAAGTTGGACAGTTAAACTAAATATTTTAAGTTTTGTTTTTGAGTTTGCTCAACTCTGAATTCAGATTTTCGTCAACTCAACTGTAAGTTGTACTAACTTATAATTTTATACTGTAATAACTTTTAATCCTTACTTCTGCTAACTTCTGCAATGTGCTGAAGTGGCACGATTGTAACGTCGCTATGAAATGTCAGCTAATGTTGTGACCACTTAAGTAAGTTTTAAATGCAGGACTTCTACTTGTAGTGCAGTCATTTTGCAGTGTACTTTTACTTAAGAAAAGGATCTGAATACTTCCTTTCCACTGCATTTCAGGAATCAGTAAATATATAAAGAAACACCAACCCTATTAAAAAGGTAGAGGAAATATAGATAATAAAAACTGTTAAATGGTGATTTAAAAAAAAGGAGGTTAGGAGAGTTACTTCTGCTTTATGCCGAAAGAGGAGGGAGTTCTTACACTGCAAAAAAAGAAAAGTTGGGTGAACTCAAAATTTTGAGGCAACAAACTTCGATAAAATTTTAAGTTGGACAATTAAACTAAATATTTTAAGTTTTGTTTTTGAGTTTGCTCAACTCTGAATTTCTCTGGCACGATTGTAACGCCGCTATGAAATGTCAGCTAATGTTGCGACCACAATTTTGAGTTAGCATTGATACGCTAATGGCTACTCTTGTAGCTGTAACTAGCATCAGTTAGCCGCTAGCATCAGTTAGCCGCTAGCATCAGTTAGCCGCTAGCTTTCACTAATGACCAAATTTCACAACAAAGAAATAAGAGTTATCAGAACTATTGTCCCTTGTTGTGAACCCCAACTTAAAGATATAAGTAACAACAACTCACCAACTTGTTTTTGAGTAGACAACTGGCTTCCTTTGTTGTGCTAACTTACATTATTGCCCTAAATGTCAATAATTTATATTTCCAAGTTTTACCAACTTAAATCACTGTTTTAGGCAAAAAAAAATACAAGTTGGCTTTTTTTGCAGTGTACAGAATGCTTCATTTACATCAGGAAGTTGTCAATAAAGACACACATTCACCTTCATTTAACTTTTCATTTCCTACTCTTGCAGCTGTTAAACCTGACCTGGTGGACTTTGACTGAGGAGCCACCGCGAGAAATTCCTCTACAGAAAGTGTCCTCCGTCAGCCACCGTAGCGCCCAGGGTAAGAGTCTGACTATTCACACAAGCTGGAATAAAACCAGCCATCATGTGGTAAACAGTCACCCCACACACACACACACACACACACACACACACACACACACACACATGCTGATGTAGTTATAATTTGAGTAACATCCTGTTGCTGCTCTATGTGTGTGTGTGTGTGTGTGTGTGTGGGTTGCAGGCTCCGAGCCAACGCGGCGGGTGACATGTGGTCGGGGGACGGGCTTGTGCATCTCAGCACCGCAGCATCCAGAGGAGACTCCAACTCCCAGGGTGCAAAGCGTGAGAGAGAGCGTGTTCTGGTCGCGGTTCTGCGGCTTCAACGCGCTCCTGCTGGTCAGCATTAACATTTTTCTCTATGCATACTTCGCCTGAGTGCAGGATCCGATTCAACATCCTGACTTCCTCTCCTGCTGAACTCCTGCCAAACTCTCCACACATGAACTCCAGAGCCAAGAAGGGCTGGGAAACAAACTGTGATTTCCACGTTTAATGAATGAATCCTGCAGATTGTTTCAGATGGGGGAAAAAAAAAAAGAAAAATCATATTTCAAACACTGAGAGCACATACAGTAGAGGCCAAAAGTTTGGACACACCTTCTCATTCAATGTTTTTCCTTTATTTTCATGACTATTTAAATTGTAGATTCATCAAAACTATTAATGAACACATGTGGAATTATGTACTTAACAAAAAAGTGTGAAATAACTGAAAACATGTCTTCTATTCTAGTAAGCAAAGGGTGGTTACTTTGAGGAATCTAAAATACAAGACATGTTTTCAGTTATTTCACACTTTTTTTGTTAAGTACATAATTCCACATGTGTTCATTCATAGTTTTGATGCCTTCAGTGAGAATCTACAATGTAAATAGTCATGAAAATAAAGAAAAACGCATTGAATGAGATGGGTGTGTCCAAACTTTTGGCCTGTACTGGCCTGTACCTCTATATGTATTATTTTGATGATGTTGAAATTTGAAAAAATCTGCTTCTGAATCCACATTTCTATCAAATTACACATAATGATGGGTAATTATAGGAATCACGTGGCAGATTCTTTTCATTCCAGGAACCGCAAATGGTCATAAAAAAAATCTCACAGTATTTTAGATAAGATAAAACTTTATTTATCCCCGAGGGAAATCCATGTGCAACAGTTGAAGTTGGAAGAGTGCAAAGACACACAAGACTAAAATAACATAAAGAATAGGTGCAACATACAAAAACTAGATAACACAGTGAAAACAAGGTGCAATCCAAAAAAACAGGACACCACTGGGTGATTAATATGGAAGGGTAACTTATAGATATGTTTGTGCAGCGTCAAAATATAAGACGTTTATTAGACGCACAGTATTTCTACAGTTGATCTTTTTACTACTGTCCCCCTAGAACAGAGATGTCAAACTCAAATACACAGTGGGCCAAAATTTAAAACTTGGACAAAGTCGCGGGCCAACATTGATATTTATTGAAAAAATTGACCTAAACAAGTTCAAACGAAATGGAACAAGCAAAGCTTGATATAACTTAATACTGCAAATATTCAAAATCGAATATCAAATAAAACAAACAAACACATCAATGGCATTCATTTCTTAAATAAAATTTAAATAAAAATCGTATGTCCCTTTATTTTATATGCGGCCTTCTGTAAATTTAAATTTAACAGTAATCTTTTTCCACAGGCTAAAAATAAATGTAAGAATAAAAATAACAATAATAAACCAAATGACTAATAATAATATCCTTCAATGAATGTGCAACCATTCAAGCCTTGGACTAGCAAGAAAAAGTGCATAAAGACAACTTTAACTGTTGCTCAGTTTGCTCCACACTGATCTACTGTGTTCAAGCCAAAACACCAGCAGAGCATTCTGGGATTTGTAGTATTATATTTTGGTATTTCCTCGCGGGCCAAATATAATTATACTGCGGGCCAAATTTGGCCCACGGGCCAGAGTTTGACACCTCTGCCCTAGAAGCTATGGCTGGTTTAAACATAAAACCTTCCTATCACATGTGACCTAGTTTTAAAGTTTTAGAAAGGTGTTGTATGAATTCAGATGAAGCTTGTGGCTTGTAACAAGCTGAATGTGTCAGTTAGTGTCCGATAAAATTTGACATCTGAATAAAACGGCATTACATGTCATCTTAAATTCAAAGCTTACAACATATATTATAGGACTATATCTATGTATGTGGTTTATATGCTGAATAGAAATTATATAGTTAGGTTTATGGCCTAATGTCTGTCGTTTTCGTGTTCTTTCATGCTATTTAGTTCGTTTGTGAATACAAATCAGATTTTCTCAACCTTTTCTCGTCTCTATATTCTCCAACTGTTAGAGTTTTTACATTTCATATACATTTAATAATGCATGTTTGTGTTTTGAGTGCAGTCGGAGCATCTAAATTCTATAGAAATAATGAGTTTTACTTTTTTATTATTATTATTACTAATATATCAGACAAATTACAGATTTCCAGTTGTTAAGCAGTTTTGAAAATTGCTTCGGACCTGTTTGTGCTTCACAAAGACCCAAATCCAAAGGCTGAGAATCTCTGTTTAACATCTATGTTGCTGTGCATTTGATTTATTTGCAAAGTGCAGATGTTGCATGTAAAGAAGCTTGTGTCAGTCAAAAAAAACCCAAATATCTTCACAACTTGTCCATTAAATGTTTTTTTCCTTTTGTTATATTAAATAAATTTAAAGATATGTGCATCAAAGCTACACGTGTTTGTCCAAAAATGAATTATTATATTAATAACCAGGTCATATTTTACTTCATTTGGTTTCTGTGCAGTTTACTTAAAATTCACTAAGGAAAAGATGCCAAAACAAAGCTAACATAAAGTTAAATTCACTTTTAATTAATCATTTTAATGCAAGCTGTTGGTTAATCCTTTATCAGGCAAAGAACTATACCTATACTAGACTTCAGGTAATATTTAGAGAAAAAAGTTGCAAATTTACTAGATTAAAGTGGCAAATCGACAAGAAAAAAAAAATCGCACATTTAAGAGATTTAAAGTGGCAAATCTGCGCGAAAAAAGTCGCAGATTTATGAGAAAAAAGTGGGAAAAAAGCTACTTTTTTCTCCCAGATTCACCACTTCAAATCTCATAAATCTGCGCATTTTTTTCTCGTAGATTTGCCACTTTAATCTCGTAAACTTTTTTCTCAAAATATTATTTTTGTATGTTTGTTTTTTACACATTCTGGCAGTATGTAATATCCTCCAATATTCTCTAGGGTTGAAATTTGGAATAAGCAAGTATTTCAATGAGTGCCTTATTAAGGGTTAAAGTGGCGAATCTGGGAGAAAAAAATTGCTTTTTTCCCACTTTTTTCTCAACTTTTTACGTGCAGATTTGCCACTTTAAATCTCTTAAATCTGCGACTTTTTTTCTTGTAGATTTGCCACTTTAATCTAGTAAATTTGCAACTTTTTTCTTGAATTATTACCTGAAGTTACCAAATATAGTTCTTTGCCTGATAAAGGGTTAAAGGAGAGCTCAGGGGACTCTGGGGCCACAACAATTATTATTACATTTTTGATAATCTGATATATCTGTGAGATGTCAGAAGAAGTATTCAGTTGATGATGATATAAGAAAGTCCTTAAATTGAGTGGGGAAACATCAAATATTTGCCATTTCTGCTTCATATCTGAACTAATTTAAATGATTAACGTGCCTGAAAACTTTTTTAAACATTTAAAAGAGTGGGAGGGCCTGAGAGCTGACAGCTGTATTTCAAATTCTGGTCTTTGCTCATTCATGTTAGGTGAAATAAATAATAATAATAAATCGATTATTGGGCTAACTGTTTCATCACTAGTTGAATAGGAAAGGTAGGTCACAGCAGGTGTCAGCGATACAATATTGATTGTTAAATAATAATAAATATTAATAATATATGGTGTCAGTGATACAGCGGCTGGACGTATTCTGGCGGAAATATTCCAACTCGGCCTCGACAGCGCCCCCTCCAGGTCAGTGAGCTTGAGCAGTCCAGCAAGTCGATGATGTCACCACGCAGGAAGTGGAGGTGGGCCGTGTGAGGGGGGGTGTAGTCACAAAGGGCGTGAGCCAGGCGAGGTTTCTGCACAGAAACAAACCAGTCAGACAAACAGGCAGAGGTGGAAGAAGTATTCAGATCCCTTTCTTAACCCTTTATCGGGCTATTTGGTAACTTCAGGTAATATTTCGAGAAAAAAGTTGCAAATTTACTAGATTAAAGTGGCAAATCTACAAGAAAAAAAGTTGCAGATTTAAGAGATTTAAAGTGGCAAATCTTTGCGAAAAAAGTCGCAGATTTACGAGAAAAAAGTGGGGAAAAAAGCAACTTTTTTCTCCCAGATTCACCACTTTAACCCTTAATAGGACACTCATTGAAATACTTGCAAATTCCAAATTTCAACCCTAGAGAATATTGGAGGATATTACGTACAGCCAGAATGTGTAAAAAAACAAACATACGAAAATAATATTTTGAGAAAAAAGTTTACGAGATTAAAGTGGCAAATCTATAAGAGAAAAAAATGTGAAGATTTATGAGATTTAAAGTGGTGAATCTGGGAGAAAAAAGTTGCTTTTTCCCCACTTTTTTCTCGTAAATCTGCGTCTTTTTTCGCGCAGATTTGCCACTTTAATCTCGTAAACTTTTTTCTCAAAATATTATTTTCATATGTTTTTTTTTACACATTCTGGCAGTATGTAATATCCTCCAATATTCTCTAGGGTTGAAATTTGGAAGTTGCAAGTATTTCAATGAGTGTCCTATTAAGGGTTAAACTTAAACTAAAGGTATGTTTATTTGGACAAATATAATGATAGCAATGAATGTATAATGATAAGAGTTTAATTAAGAGCTGATATCTAGCCATTTTCCATGGTTTTCTTGATAATAACCAAGAACATTGTCAAGAAAACCATGTTAAATGTCTAGATATCAGCACTTAAATTTAACTCTTATGAGCTATTTTTGTTGTTATCATTATATTTGTCCAAACACCTTTAGTACCTTTAGTTGTACCAGGCATTAACCCTATAAAGCCAAGTGTATCATATTTGATACATAAGTTTTTGAGACCTCTACATCATCAGTGTGATATTTTTTTTCCTGAAAAACCTGATGAATACATGAATTGACGATTAAAAAAACTGAGCAACAAATTTCACAACAATACCAGATGTAACAAAAATGATTTGCTGGTTCCACTGGTGGATCTGTCATTGCTGTGTGAAAACTTCATATCAGCAGATGTATGATGTTGTTTTATATGGAAAAAAAGATTTTGTATGTTTGAGGAAAATGTTAAAAGGAAAGTCAAAGTTTTATTTGGTTAAAAATATTAGGTTTTATGTGATTATGTTAAGTTCAAGAAAAGCAAATTGTGAGCAACAAATTGCACAAAAAGACCTGATGTACCAAATATGATCCAAATTAAATTCATATATGAAAATTGATATTGAATTAAAAAAAAGGTTAGCCGGTTCAACAAACACTTAGAATTTAGAATTTTCTGGCAATTATTTCACGGTTCAGGCTTTATAGGGTTAAAATGAACAAGAAATTGAAGAAAAAGAGGGTTGTCTAATATTTTCTTCCACTTATATATTATGATATATATAAAAGGAGAACCTCAACATTTTTACAAAAAGGACAGTACTTGAGTAAATGTACTTAGGCTGTGTGTACAACAGGTGTGTGTTAACAAAGATGCTTGATGATTCGTCATACCCCCAAAACTGGTTCGTGCAGACGCTGGAAGGACTCTCTCTGTGGGTGTGAGGGGTGGGAGTAGAGGCGGGCCGAGGGGAGGGACTCCTGGGAGCTGCTCTTGTAAGGGTTGGGGTACGGGTTGTGTTCGGGGTGGGACAGCAGGCTGGGAGACTCAGGAGGGTCTCTGAGGCAGACCACCTTCTCCACCGCGATGCTGTGAGTCCTGTAGAAGTCCACCAACCGGTTCAGGGAGCAGAACGACTCGTCCCAGATGCAGTACTGACCTCCGCCCTCCAGCACCCGGAAATGCTCCACCCTGTCTCCATAACTGCAAAGAGAGAGAGAGAGAGAGAAAGAGAGGTGAGAAAGGTGAAGGAGAGGAAAGCAGGTATGTGCACTCCTTTACAGTGGAGGACTCAGACTGTTAGAAGGACATTCTGCACAACATGGAGCCCACCAGCATTCAAAAAGCTCTGATGCAATTTTTATTTAACATTTGTCGACCCATTTATTTCATCAAACTTATTACATTTATGAATATATTTTGCATGCATTCTCATTGATTTTAAATGTATTTTTTTTTTTCGATTTTTCTCCCAACCGCTTATTTCACCAAAGTCATTGATTTATGTATTATTTATTTATTTCTTATTGCATTTATTTTTCATTATGCAAATTAGGGATTTCAAAGTGCATCATGGATTCAACTTCACATGCTAAAAACTGAGTGGTTTAGTTAATAAAGCTGAAAATAATACTGTCAGTCAGGACCAGTGGAGGACTCAGACTGTTAGAAGGGTGAAAAAATAAAAAGGGTCCATTCTGCACAACATGGGCCCCACCAGCACGCAAAAAGTTATGATGCATCATGTATGATGAAATATTAGCATTAAGTTAAAAGGAGATCCAGATCAAAGTAGTTAATGATATGGTACTGACAATTAAAAGTATCAAACCAAACCATCTAGGGGGGTCCAGGGGCAAATTTTCTTGCACCAGGCACATCATCATAATATATTGTATGAAGGGGCACCCTAGAGCAGCTATTCTCAACCTTGGGGTCGGGACCCCAATTGGGGTCGCCAGATGATTTCTGGGGGTCGTCAAAAAATTTTGGAAGTCATCTCTGTCTCCACTGTGTTAAAGTGTTTTAGTTTTTATGGTCACTTAATGAATTTTTTTGGTCATTTTGTATGGTTTTTTTTTGCAATTTTGTGTGTGTTTTGGTCATTTTGTGTCTTTTTTGTGTCTTTTTTTGATCATTTTGTGGTCAATTTGTGACTTTTTTGGTCATTTTGTTTCTTTTTTGGTCATTTTGTGTCTTTTTTTAGTCATTTTGTGTCTTTTTTTGGTAATTTTGTTTCTTTTTTGGGTCATTTTGTGTATTTTTTGGTCATTTTGTGTCTTTTTTGGTCATTTTCTCTTTTTTTTGTTCAGTGAGCGGGGGTCACGGACGTTGCACGTGTAAAGGGCAGCCAATAAGGCACTTCCTCTCGTTTTCACCACTCTAGAGGGCACTTTAGCATGCTTTTTCAACCACGGAGGGACCAAACAGGAACAAGGGCTCTAGAAGGGCTCTCATTAAGGCACGTTATCAAATGTTCTTCCTTTAGAGGGATCATCATCATAATTTATTGTATGAATGGGTACACTTTAGTGCACTTTTTCAACCACGGAGGCATCTGCCCCAGCAGACGGCGTGAAGATGAAAGTTAAGTTCATCTTCATTCCTCGACTTGATTCTCTGTTGAGGAATTTGAGCAGCAGCCATGTGTGCATACCTCCATCAACGTGGGAAATGAGGCCACAATCCTCCACATGTGGGTGTATCTCTGAGGCATCACAGGAGGTTTTCTCACAGGCCATAAATCTCAAATGTCAACACTAACACACAGAAACAGTCCACCTGCTCTGAGCTGCTTTGAAAAGCCGCCATGGATAAGTAGAGATATGACAATCAGATGTCACAATCAGATTTTCAGATTTACTTGATTATTGTGGCCAAAAGAATTCATGATAATGATATTATCACAATACCTATCAAAAAAAGTCAGTCAAATTAATTTTATCTTAACCCTTTATCAGGCAAAGAACTATATTTGGTAACTTCAGGTAATATTTTGAGAAAAAAGTTGCAAATTTACTAGATTAAAGTGGCAAATCTACAAGAAAAAAAGTCGCAGATTTAAGAGATTTAAAGTGGCAAATCTGCGTGAAAAAAGTCGCAGATTTACGAGAAAAAAGTGGGGGAAAAAGCAACTTTTTAGGACACTCATTGAAATACTTGCAAATTCCAAGTTTCAACCCTAGAGAATATTGGAGGATATTACATACTGCCAGAATGTGTAAAAAAAAAACATACGAAAATAATATTTTGAGAAAAAAGTTGACGAGATTAAAGTAGCAAATCTGAGAAAAAAATGCGCAGATTTATGAGATCTGGGAGAAAAAAAGTTGCTTTTTTTCCCACTTTTTTCTCGTAAATCTGCAATTCTCACAATTGAGAAGCTGAAACCAGACAGTGCTTGACTTTTATTCTTGAAAATGATCAAACAATCATCAAAATAGTTCCTGAATAATTTTCTGTCACTCAAGTAATTGCTGTATTGTTTCAGCTGCAGATTCACCGATAATGAAAATAACCATTCATTGCAACCCATATATAGACATTTCTGGGGTTGTAATCATCGTGTTGATTTTTCGCATGGAAAGAAAAGAACATTATATATAACACTTTGCACAGTGAAAACTCCTAATGATTTTAATTTCAGCAAACTACTTTTGCAGTTTGTACATATTCTTTTATGTGTGTTCTACTGTTTTGTTGGGACTAATTGCCATTGTGTCATTGTGCTTGTGTAGTTGTTCTCAGAATTAAATATAGTTAAATTTCAAAACAAACATGCACAGTGTACTACTAGTGCACTACTTTAAATTAATCTGCCTATTGTCTGATGTGTAATTAAGCTCCTCCCTCCCTCACACACCTGAAGATAATCACTTAATGACTGTGCAAGGTAGACAACACCACTACAGGGCTCTGTCAGCCGAAGAAATGATGGTTTTGGCCCAGTACTAACTCCATACTGGCGAGAAATACACTTCCACCTGGAAGTGACTTTCAAAGTAAACATCCCATGTAGGTTTGACACCGAAACATCTCATTTGACTTATGGGATCATAGAGATAAAAAGTTGTTACTTATACTTCTGGTGGCAAGCAAAAAAGCTGTTTCAAGAAGGTGGTTAAAACAAGACCCACCTACAATAGGAGAATGGCTAGATGTGGTCCATGATATATATATAATGGAAAAGTTATCCTACTCCCTCAAAATCCAGACTGACACATTTTCTAGAATATGGTCTAAATGGACTGGGTATGTTGATCATAAAGGCCTAAAATCAGATTTTGTTTGAGTATTTTTTGTTTTTGTCTTGTGGTAATTATCTATGTGTATGCATGTCCCTTTTTCTTTATTTATTTTCTTTCAGAGAAAGAAAAGTGAAACTCCCTCTTATGTTCAAACTGTTCATAATGTTAATACATAAAAATGTTAAAATTTTCTCGGCCTCGGAAGAAAAGTGATGTTGATGTATATCTATGGATACAGACTGAAAATCCTGATGGTTATCTTTTCTATGATTTAGTTTTCTTTTCCTTTCTTTGCTTTTCCTATGTATCAGGAACCTGTACATATAAGAGAAATTATGTTTTTTAAGAAGGGAAAATATCCTATGTTGTATGTAACCTAAAGATAAAATTTAAAAAAAGAAATGATGGTTTTGGAGGTTTTTCTTAGTGTTTTAGTTCAATTAGGCCGTGTTCAGACTGCCAGCCAAAATCCGATTTTTAGCCCATCATCCAGATTGGAACTGGATGGCTCTTTTGAAGTCTGAACAGTCACAAATCACATGAAATCCGATTTTTAAAACTCTCTGCCCCCTTGGGAGCCCTGCCGCCCACTTTGAAAACCTCTGGCCTGTAGTGTCCATTGAAAAGCTCACACATGAATGAATAGTTTCTTAGTATGCACTCAGGCTGTTTTAACTGGACTTATTTTTAACACACTGCATAGTTAAAACACGTGTCAGCGTCAGTATGTAATATAGAAACTGGGACACAAGTAATTGGTGTGAGCCCTGTGATCTCTCACACAATCTATTGTTGTCTTTGTCATGATGTCATCTACATGCACTGCAGACGTGATGAGGCTTGAAAGAATCTCCTTTAATTAGAAGCTACAGTTTACAACTATAAAAACACATCTGTCACAACTCTTGTGAATGTCTCCGGAGCATTATCTCCCCCTGTAGATCGCTCAGAGGATTACACTCTGTGTGTCTGTGTGCATGAATAAATGAAACCTCTTATCTCTCAGGCCCTGCAGGCAGACAGATGTTGTACCTTAAAACATTAATATGTGCACAGGATGTACATGCATGTGTGTGGCATGTGTCAGTTGCATAATGTACCTGTGTTGAATTAAAGACAGAGCGCTGTTATGCAATGCCCCCGATTATTGAACACATTTAATTTACCCTCAATGATTAAATGTGTCCCACGTCAGTTTGGTGACCCAAATTACCTCACGCTTTCTGTCTGTGTGGCTGGTCTATTTTTAGTGCAGCGGGCCCTTGTACAACATATTTAAATAGTCAGACGCTCCCTTCCACCAGCACTGGCACACACTCAGAGACACGTGGATGCTGGAACTTGCTAATGTGCTCCAATGTGGCAGAAAACAGAAAAAAAGCATCTGACTGCACCAGAGCCGGCCCAAGCCTTCATGGGGCCCTAAGCAAAATTACATTTTTTATTTTATTCAGAATAAATCACCATGCTCTGCTGCAAACAATTTGTGCAAGCAACAAATCTCAAACTATAACTAGTAGCAGGATGCAAAAACATATTGCTAGCACTACGTGTACTAGCAAACAAGGTGACTTTTTAATTAATGTTTGCTATAAACCATTAGCAAAAACTTTATTTTGAAGCCCAAAGAAAAAAGCAGAAATATATAGGGCCAACTCCCAGAATCAACACATTTTTAAGCTCAGTATTACTCAAATACAAACACGTTAAATAGCATAAAATATGAAGCTATTTAACCGCTCAGTTAAAAGATGCATTTCTCTCGTTTTTAACTAGCTAGCTAATTTGCTATTAACAGCTACACAAATCTCTTTGATAAATATTGCATTACCAAGACATGCAAACATACCTATCTTGCCGTTTTATTCTCCTCTTCCTCTTTCTTTTCTCTGCTTCTAAACGATATGTCCTTTTTTGTGACATTGTTAAAAATTAAAACTGTTTTTGTACAATAATATATAATATATCTTTGATCATATATAAATCATCACTCATACATGCAAAATATTAAACAAAATATATACATATCTTTGTTAATTGCTAAGTGCTGGACTGCACAAATACCAGGAGACTCTGCTGCCTGCATGTTTCATTCAACACTTCTGGTTGTTCAGCTGATTCTGTCTGCAGGCTGTTTCACTGCTGAACAGCAGATTCAACACATGCAAATATAACTTCTGCACCCCAGCACTCAAACATTTTGGAGCTCATTAACATCACAATGTGGGATATGCCTCTTGTGTTTGTGTGTTTTTGCTTGTGTGGTGCGTTCACTGACCTAACAGACACAGAAAACTCTCCAGGAGCTGATTCACTCTCCCTCACCAGGAACACTCCAGTGTCCTGCCAGCGGAGACGCTTCTCAGCTTCAAGCCTGGACACCGGTCCTGCAAACCACCTGGAAACACCCACAAGCATGCAAATTATTTTTAAAAAAACAACACAAAATGACCAAAAAAAGGACACAAAAATTGCACAAAATGATTAAAAAAAAGTAGAATGACCAAAAAATGACGTAAAAATAACCAAAAGACATGCAGTGACCAAAAAAATATATGTAAAATGACCAAAAAATGACACAAAAATGACACAAAATGATTTTTTAAAAATTTGACTGACCAAAAAACAGACGTAAAATTTACAGTGACCAAAAAAATATGTAAAATGACCAAAAAGACAAAATTACCAAAAAATTACACAAAAATGACACAAAATGATTAAAAAAACGTAGAATGACCAAAAAACAGACAAAAAATTACCAAAAGACATACAGTGACCAAAAAAATATGTAAAATGAACATGTTAAAAAAGTGTATTTGTGTGTGAATGAGAATTTTAAAACAGCAGTTAAATGAGCTTTCAGACATCTTTTGAAGCATTTTACAGAGATGGAGTCTTTTGCCAGATGGGAAAAGGTATTTATTTCATAATTTATTCCCTAATTTATTTAATTTGAACCATGTAATATATGAAGTTAAACAAACATTAACATTTTTAATCAGAGAACTAAAATTTGAGTGAGCATGAACTAGAGTTGTATGATCTGCAAACATTATTGGATAAAGAATATTTGAGACATTTGATAAATCATTAATATCAATAAGAAATATTTAGTTAGTTTAGATTCCCCAAAGTCATAAACTGTCACAAAAAAACAAACCAATAGTAGACCAGCAACTCTCATGTTCTGCAAGGTAAAAGCAGTGTGGAGACTTTGAAGAGAGTTTATATATAACTGCTTCATTTCTACGTTTGAAAGGCTGTCTGACAGCAGGTAAAGCAGGAAACATTCTAAATATAGCATGCTCTTAAACTGATGGGGACTTTTTTAGATGGCAGTACATTGCTTCGCTTCCGTGTCATTACTCCTGCCTGCTCCTCCAAAGTGGGGGCGCAGTGGCAGTTCTACACAGGGGCCTCCAGGGGCCCCTGCCCCTGTGAAGAAGCCTTTGGCCCCTGTGTCAAATTAATAATAAAGTGATGAAAAACGTTGAACGACAGAACAATTCTTACCTATTTTTTGTTCAAACAATATCTCATTGTAGACAAAAGGAACCCAGAATATACACACTACTGGTCAAAAGTTTTAGAACACACCAACTTTTCCAGAATTTAATTGAAAATGATGCAGTTTAATGTCTCAGTGTACTCTGAAATGAATGTACATTTGCAACATTTAAAATTCTTTATTGAGCATGATAGTGTTTTGAAAGTAAAAAAAAGATTCAAAATCACATTTTATGTTGGACTAAAGGACTAAAAAAACACACAAAATGACCCAAAAAAGACACAAAATGACAAAAAAAGACACCAAAAGACACAAAATGACAAAAAAAGAAACAAAATGACCAAAAAAAGACACAAAATGACTTACAAAGACATGAAAAGAATTCAAAAATGGACAAAATAGCCCAAGACTCCATAGAGTTAAGTTGTTAACCCATTTCTTGTTCCCTGAAAAAGGCCTACTTGTATAATTCTGAAATGTACATTATTTTTCAGTTTTGGTTAAGCTTACCTTTTTTTATTTACCTCTGGCAGTTCACCACTTACCTTTGTACCCTTTCAAGCTGTTCATTTGACTTGAACTGCTTGAATTTCAATAAAAACTGGAAAAATTGGGGTGTTCTAAAACTTTTGACCGGTAGTGTACATTGTTTCATAGTTTAATTGTGCAATAAAAGCTTGTGTATATATAAAATAAGATCATTATTACTGTCCGGCACTTCAAAAATATAAAAAAAGTAATTGTGCACAAAAATGAGAAAATGTCATTCTTGTACAAAAATAATTGTTATTGTTGGTGAGTCTCATTGTTTCAATGTATTTGTATCTTCCAAATATACTTAAATGAGATGTTTAAATAAGCTAAAATAAAGGGTTTGAATGCGTAAATATCATCTTTGCCGTTTTTTAATGTGCTCCTCTGATTAAACACTGGCCCCTGCTTGGCCCCCACAGGAACACTGGTCTAGAACCGCCACTGTGGGGGCGTGTTGACCATCTACTGTAGATAATACACTGACCACACTTCAAAAAATCTGAACTCTCCCTTTAACCCTCCTGTTATGTTCATTTCACAGGAACAGCTATAGTGTTCGTGGGGCAATAATTATTCAAAAGTGTCAGACAGTGGCGGTTCTACACAGGGGCCTCCAGGGGCCACTGCCCCTGTGAAGAAGCCTTTGGCCCCTGCTGTGGCCCCTGTGTCAAATTAATAATAAAATGATCAATTCATAACAATGAACAATGGAACAATTCTAACCTTTTTTTTGTTCAAACAATATCTCATTGTACACAAAAGGAACCCAGAATGTATTGTATGTAATTGTATAATAGTTTAACTCTATGGAGTCTTATAGGGCTATTTTGTCCATTTTTTGGACAAAATAGCCCTAAATTGCTAAATTGCTTGCAAAATGTATATAAATATGAATATATTACGAATAAGGAAGCAGGGAAATGTAGTTCTCTGGCACGTAGCCTCGCCTCCCCTGGATCTCTGCTGTGACCCAACAAGAGTCGTCCTCCATTTCTGTCACCTAGAACACACATGCACAATTATTCTTACTATGTAAACATGCAGAAACACACACACACACACACACACACACACACACACACACACACACACACACGCGCGTTCTTGTACTTCTATCTTTGTGAGGGCCCTCAATTTTTCATCAGTTTTAGTTTAAGATTAGATTAGATTGACTTTATTATGACCACACAAATTTCACACAAAATTTAAGATAAATATAAAAAATAACAATCTAAGAAAAAGACATTTAACAATATACAATATACAACTTAGTGCAAATTAAGTGAGGAATGTGCAGAGTGCAAATTATATGCAAAAATGTGCAGAAGAGAAAGAAAGAAAAGAAAGAAAAAAAAGTTAGTTTAGTATTTTTGAAAAAGATGAAAATAAACATTTTCTCTATAATTTTAGTTAGTTTTAGTTAGTTATCTTTTTTTTTAAACTTAAAAAAAAAAAAAAAAACATTTTCATTTGGTTATTTCGTTTCGTTTTTGTTAACAATAATAACCTTGTTCCCGAGCCCCTTACCCTAACGTAACCATGGTAACCCTAACATGAACCTAACTGTAACCTTTAACCCTTAAAACAAAGTGTGAAATCTCAAAAAAGCCCTTAACCCTTTATCAGGCAAAGAATTATATTTGGTAACTTCAGGTAAAGTTTTTGAGAAAAAAGTTGCAAATTGACTAGATTAAAGTGGCAAATCTACAAGAAAAAAAGTCGCAGATTTAAGAGATTTAAAGTGGCAAATCTATGCGAAAAAAGTCGCAGATTTACGAGAAAAAAGTGGGAAAAAAGCAACTTTTTTCTCCCAGATTCACCACTTTAACCCTTAATAGGACACTCATTGAAATACTTGCAAATTCCAAATTTCAACCCTAGAGAATATTGAAGGATATTACATACTGCCAGAATGTGTAAAAAAAAATATACAAAATAATATTTTGAGAAAAAAGCTAACAAGATTAAAGTGGCAAATCTACGCAAAAAAAATGCACAGATTTATGAGATTTAAAGTGGTGAATCTGGGAGAAAAGAGTTGCTTTTTTCCCACTTTTTTCTCGTAAATCTGCGACTTTTTTCGCCCAGATTTGCCACTTTAAATCTCATAAATCTGCGACTTTTTTTCTCATAGATTTGCCACTTAAATCTAGTAAATTTGCAACTTTTTTCTCGAAATATTACCTGAAGTTACCAAATATAGTTCTTTGCCTGATAAAGGGTTAAAGAAATGTCCTCACTTTGCAAAAATGTCCTCACTCACTCACTGTTGGTTAAAAACGTGTTCCGGTCCTCACTATGTAGGAAGTACAATAACAACACACACACACACACACACACACACACACTCTTACCTTTATAAGGTCCCCTTTCTTAAAACTGATCTCATCTGCTTCCGATGCTGTGAAAGAGAAAAGAGCCAGCGCCTCCATCCTGAACAGAGTCCACCACGAAAATAGTTTCACTTCATGAATGAAGGGAGAGGATACAGCTGTGTGATTAGAGCTGTGTTACAGGATGAGATAATCAGTGTGTGTGTGTGTGTGTGTGTGTGTGTGTGTGTGCTAACATGCTGCTCATTAGTTAATGAGGAGAGTTTTCCCAGCGCGTGTGTCCCTCTCCTCCTCCATGTGACTGGGTGAGAGAGTGTGTGAGCACGTGGAGGCTGGCTGCCCTCTCCATCTCTACAGTCTACACACTCTAAACTCTGGAGCTTTAATGAAGCATCTCCACCAGGGAAATCAGTGACAGTGGAAGGAGGAGAGAGAGAGAGAGAAGGAACGAAAATAACCTAAAATAGAGCGAGATGACCTCAAGTGTTGATGATGAAGTCTTTGCAACCAGCAGTGGTGGACTCAGACTGTTAGAAGGGCGGAAAAATAAAAAGGGCACATTCTGCACAACATGCATGCAAAAAGCTCTGATGCATCATGTATGATGAAATATTAGCATTAACCCTCTATGGTACGCATAATGAAAAAAGTGTCTTTTTTTGTCTTGAAATAGACCAAATAAACATAATCTGAAGTTAATGGGGTTTGTTGCCCGTAGGCAACATTGTATCATTACGGTGCACAAGTGAAAAAGAAAGTTTGTAAAATTAATTTTAACATTATTTATTTCATAAACATGTGTAAAAGATTCAGTAGCTTCAACAGGGTACAATACATAACATTTTAAATTTAAAAACATTATAAAAGGACATTTTTTAACTGAATGTTGCCTGAACCAACGACCCATTGAAATGATTGTCTTGAACAGTCTAAGTTTATGAAACTATCTAAAATGAAGGTTTTCTCACCTATGAGCAGGAATATATTTTTTTCAAGATGGAAAAGGGCCAGGAAATGACGTTTTGAGTGATTTTTTTTTGTGGCACAAAATGGCAAAGCTGTTTCCTTTGGAAAAGTCTGAAAAATAGGGTTTGAATATGGCTGCCTGGAGGTCATGTGACAAATTAAAGCATTGCTATTGGTTCCCTATACTCTTCCCTCTTTTTTAGAGGTATTGCATCACTCAAAAACATGCATTGTAGAAATTTGACAGGCCAAAAATGAATATGTTGCCTGAGAGCAACACCGTACCATAGAGGGTTAAGTTAAAAGGAGATCCAGATGAAAGTAATTAATGATATGGTACTGGCAATTAAAAGTATCAAACCAAACCATCTAGGGGGGTCCGGGGGCATGCCCCCCCCCCCCCCGGGAGAAAATTTGTAAATTTTTAAGTAAAATGCATCTATTTTGTGCACTTTGAGAGCTAAATGAGAGCAAACACCTCACATAACATTATTCACAGTCGGTGATACCGTATTATAGAATCTCTAGAGGGCACATCATCATCATTTATTGTATAAAGGGGCTCCCTAGAGAGCAATAAATACATCTTTTTCATGTGTAAAGGGCAGCCAATAAGGCACTTTCTCTCATTTTCACCACTCTAGAGGGCACTTTCACGCGCTTTTTCAACCATGGAGGCACCAAACAGGAACAAGGGCACTAGAAGGGCTCTCATTAAGGCACGTTATTGAATTTTCTTGCACTAGAGGGCACATCATCATAATTTATTGTATGAGGGGGGCACCCAATTATTTTTTGCACGTGTAAAAGGCAGCCAATAAGGCACTTTCTCTCATTTTCACCAGTCTAGAGGCACTTTAGAGCGCTTTTTCAACCCCCTCTGAGTCCGCCACTGAGCAAGAGTTTCCATCTGATTCACACATAACTTAACCTCTTAATCCAGAGAGCCCTAATCCGGCGGGGCTTTTCATTACAGAAAATCCATATTTCATAATCATCTATTTATAGACGAAATAATAATATTCATTACTGTTATTACAGTTCTGAAAAGATGACATCTTCAGCTTTCAGAATCCATGAACAAATTGTATTTTGTCCAAAGGAAGTATTTTTTAAAAAGGTTTTTTTCCTAAGTCTATTCTTGTGAAGAAGAGGTTAAATTTTCAGCTGACATCATAAAAGCAAGTGGAAAAAGTTATCCTGAGAGAAGCTACAGCACTAAATAAAGAGCAGCTCCCAATCCTTTTTACTAAAAAAAGACCCTTATCTATAATTAAGATGACTGATGACCTGATTAAGTGACATTGTTTCTGGATATTTCATATTATATTCAATAACATTAAAGAACAAATTATAAATTGTACAATCAAACCAAATAATCAATGCAATAACCAAATAAATTAACTAAAGTAGCAACTAAAGTAAGCATTATTGCAAGAAAAAGGTTGTCTTAATGGATTGTGTGCAGCCGAATGGAATAAGTCTGATTCTAATGCAGGTTAATAATTCAAACGATGATATCAGACAAACTGTGCCTCATTTTCTGCACCCCTGTGTGTACGCATGGTATGGAGCACCAAGTAATGGATGGAAAATAAGCACAAATATACACTACTGGTCAAAAGTTTTAGAACACACCAACAATTCCAGAATTTAATTGAAAATGATGCAGTTTAATGTCTCAGTGTACTCTGAAATTAATGCACATTTGCAACATTTAAAATTCTTTATTGAGCATGATAGTGTTTTGAAAGAAAAAAAAAGATTCAAAATAACATTTTATGTTGGACTAAAGGACTTAAAAAAGACACAAAATGACCAAAAAAAGACACAAAATGACAAAAAAAGACACCTAAAGACACAAAATGACAAAAAAAAAGATACAAAATGACCAAAAAAAGACACAAAATGACAAAAAAAGACACCTAAAGACACAAAATGACAAAAAAAAGACACAAAATGACCAAAAGAAGACACAAAATGACAAAAAAGACACAAAATTACCAAAAAAAAGACACAAAATGACAAAAAAAGACACCTAAAGACACAAAATGACTAAAAAGACACAAAATGACCAAAAAAAGACACAAAATGACCAAAAAAAGACACAAAATGACAAAAAAAGACACCTAAAGACACAAAATGACTAAAAAGACACAAAATGACCAAAAAAAGACACAAAATGACTTACAAAGACATGAAAAGAATTCAAAAATGGACAAAATAGCCCAAGACTCCATAGAGTTAAGTTGTTAACCCATTTCTTGTTCCCTGAAAAAGGCCTACTTGTATAATTCTGAAATGTACATTATTTTCCAGTTTTGGTTAAGCTTACCTTTTTTTATTTACCTCTGGCAGTTCACCACTTACCTTTGTACCCTTTCAAGCTGTTCATTTGACTTGAACTGCTTGAATTTCAATAAAAAACTGGAAAAATTGGGGTGTTCTAAAACTTTTGACCGGTAGTGTAGATATGGCGCTCAATTTTTGTCAGTATCTGTCAGATCAGGGTGGATAAAACCTCGATTGAAGCCGGCTTGAGTTTCAGTTTTGGGCCTGTGCAGAACTCCTGTTGGTGAGTTGTGACTGACCTCTGCTGGAGATAAAGAGAACTGCAACTTCATTGTACCACTGAATCTTAATAATCCTTCATCATTACATCATGAAAAAGTTAGCAAAGATCAACAACTTCCTGCTTGGTATTTAACAAAATTAAAGTTTGAAATGTGAAATGCATACTTCATAAAACTGTTACCTGTTACTTTATCACAGGTCTCCATAGAAACAGTACACTGTAAAAAAAGATAAACAATAGCTACTACGATAAAATTGAGGCAACAGATTGCAGGCAATATTATTCATTAAATCTAACTACGTTACAAGTTGAGTTAATAAGAACTTAACAGGAAGTGACTGTCAATTAAAATATTATATTTAATGTAGTCAAAATAAGTAGATTCTATCTCAAACATTTTTATATTATATTCACTTAAAATGTACTTTATATTCAATACATTTTATCAAATATATTAAGTAAAATTAAATGACTACAGAATAATTTATTACAGTGGATATTAAATATTTTTAAATTTATGAGAAAAAAATCTCCAATTAACAGTAAAAAAAAAAGTTATAAATTTGTGAAAAAAAAATCTCAAATAAATGGTAAAAAAGTTGACGAGATTAAAGTGGCAAATCTACGAGAAAAAATGCAGATTTATGAGATTTAAAGTGGTGAATAAAGTGAAATAAGTAGATTCTATCTCAAACATTTTTATATTAAAGTTACTTAAAATGTACTTTATATTTGATAGATTTTATCAAACATATTAAGTAAAATTAAGTGACTACAGAATAATTTATTACAGTGAATATTAAATATTTTTTAATTTGTGAGAAAAAAATCTCAAATTAATGGATTAAAAAGTTACACATTTGTGAGAAAAAAAAATCTCAAATTTGTGACCAAAAAATCTCAAATAAATGGTAAAAAGTTGACGAGATTAAAGCGGCAAATCTATGAGAAAAAATTTGTAGATTTATGAGATTTAAAGTGGTGAATAAAGTGAAATAAGTAGATTCTATCTCAAACATTTTTATATTAAAGTTACTTAAACAACTGCCTCAAAACCAAGGACGCATTTATATTTAAGACATTTTATCAAATATATTAAATATATATATATATATATTTATATGGTATTATTCCAGAAAATAAATTGTTTGTGTTGTTGCAACCTGCACTAAGGCTGCTAAATTTAATTTTCTTCCTCCAGTGATCTCCTGCAGCAGAACTTCTAGTTCTGAACTGATAGTTTTTATTTTTATTTTTACCTGCTCCAACAGATTTACGCTTTGCTTTAGGCATTCTGTTGCTGTTTCCTCTTTTTATGCGCCCTTTTATGGGCATTAATGGGCGGTTCCCTATGCTAATCCTATGTTAATTAGACTCACCTGGCATTCATCAATTTAAGAACACGGCTGCGAACAATTCAGTGGTTTAAGAACACGTTGATGAATCTGACGTAGGGTCTTCTTAGAAATCTTCTTAAGAAAGAATCTAAGAAGATTCTTAAGAAGATATTGCTGAATGAGGCCCATTGATTTGTACTTTAAAAGTAAAATGTGACTAAAATTTTCATTTCAAGCAATGCTTTGATTTCAGTTCAAAATATTCAATAAATAACCACAAAATTGTTCATCTGTGTGCGTTTCCTTAATTTATTTAAAATCTCAAAAATATGCACACTTTCATTAGAAAAAAAATACCCCAGCTTTAATAGATGAGCATATTTATAGTAGACCCCATGTCAGTGAAAACAAAATAATCATTCATTAATTGTAATTGAGGTAAAATGTTAAATTCATCTTGATATTGATTTGAGGTCATTTCGCCCTTCATTGACTCCTTTTCCACAAATGAGAACGTTTCTCTGATGCGATACTTGAAGATGCCTAAAAACACATGAATTTTCCCATTCAGGTGTTTTTTTTAGGCATGGCTGCTGAAACACACACACACATACAAACTTTTACAAACATTTACAATGTTTGTGTTTCTATACTTTCGCTCCTTCCTGTCCAAATTATAAACCTTCAGCAACATGTGACCAAATCTGTATTTACCTCAGGTTCATTGTTTATTATTTTGGAATTGTATCTTTTCTGTTTCTCATGTTTAAGTCATGAATGAAACGATAATCCACTCTTAGTCTAGACGGAATCGTCCAAAAAGTGAAAGTGAGGAGCATTTATGGGTACAAGTCAGGAACCGGCCTACGTTACTTATTTCAAGGGTGCTGCATCCCAAAAAAATGGTTCCCAAGCAAAATTTTGAGTTTTTGACCTTCTCATTTGCATATCAAAATGGCCGCCAAATTGTGTTTGTGCATATAATTGCATACATATATATATTAATATATATATATATATATATATATATATATATATATATATATATATATATATATATATATATATATATATATATATATATGTATGCAAAATACCAACTTTTAAGGTGAAATTAAGCATTATTTATTTGTGTCATTTTTTTAAGGCCGACATAAATATTCAATCAATATCACTTTTAAATGTTCCAGTTGGTATTTTGCATATATATATATATACATTAAAAAGGCACTGAGCCTCCACTATATTCTTGCTCTGACTCTAGACTATAGATCTAGAAACTTAATTTCCTCATCTTGATTGCCTACTTACAAAAAAGAATTGGGAAAAGGGAAAATGGTCCAACGACTGAGCAAGATGGGCAATTTGGTGGCCATTTGATATACAAATTAGAAGGTCAAAAACTCTTAATTTCGCTTGGGAACCATCTTTTTTGGGACTCAGCAGCCTTGAGATATGTAAAGTAGGCCGGTTCCTGACTTGTACCCATAAATGCTCCTCACTTCTTATAGTAGTCTAGACGGATTTCAGAATAAAGGCCTCCTAAGGGTGCTGAGTCAAAAAAAAATGGTTCCCAAGCGAAATTTTGAGTTTTTGACCTTCTAATTTGTAAATCAAATGGCCTAATCAAATGACTTTTTGGACAATTCCGTCTAGACTATAGGAGGCCTTTATTCTGAAATCCGTCTAGAAGTTATTATTACAGGTGCATGTCAACATAAGGCAGTGTTTGTGTGTGTGTCAGTAACAGTCCACTATGACCTCCGGTCCCCGCTGTGCGTCTGGATGAGCGTGAGCGGCGCTGGCGGTCAGGATGTCCTGCAGCAGGGAGCGGGGCGAGTTGTGGACGTGGTCGCTGCTCTGAGTCAGGACCTGCAGCCTCTCGTCTAAACCCAGACACCTCAGCAGCTCACACACACTCACACTCACACTCTCAGCTTCTCCATTTAAACTTCCCGCCAGATCTCCGTCCTTCCTCCCCAGGACCCTCCTGACCTCCAGCCCCCAGCCCCAACCCTGCAGCTCACAGGCCACCGTAGACTCTGAGTGAGAGATCGTGTCTCTGAGTGCTATCAGCAGCCGACAGGCCTTCAGAGCCACGGGTCTATCACAGTCTACCAGACCGCTCAGCAGCGCCGAGAGGACTCCCTGCTCCACCAAACCCGCCAAATGTGACTCCACGCTGTGTGTGTGTGCACCGGTGTGTGTGTGAAGTGTGTAAGTCTGGTCAGAGACGACCCCGTAGGGGTGCAGCGGGGCGTGGAGTGAGTTCGAAGCCTTTCTGTAGCTGCTGTGACCTGAAAAAGCTTCGTCCAGCAGCAGCTCGGCCAGCTCCAGCGTGTGAACTTTGACCTCCCAGTCCAGGTCGGTGCTGCCGTGTGAGAGGACGGAGCGCACGCACTGCATCAGGAGGGAGGAGGAGGAGGAGGAGGATGGAGGCAGGTGTGAGGAGAACCAGGAGGTGAAGTATCGTACCACAGCTCTCCTGGGGAAACCCTCCGAGTCCTGGGAGAGGATCTCCAGCAGCTGGCTCGCTGTCTCCGTCTGAAGGACACAAAGTTTATCAATAAACAGTCAAATTCACATCCCCTCGTGTTTTGTTTTTTTTGTCCTTTACTTGTGTCTACTGTTTAAAGTTTAAATGGAGTCTCTAGGTCAAATTATGCCAGAGAAATAGACGTTTAAAAATCTCCAATTATTGTTCTTTTTCGCTCATTTTTTTTCGGCCGTCCCATTCATTTCAATGCAAAATTTTGGGCAGTTGCAAATTTACTAGATTAAAGTGGCAAATCTACAACAAAAATAGTCGCAGATTTAAGAGATTTAAAGTGGCAAATCTGTGCGAAAAAAGTTGCGGATTTACAAGAAAAAAATGGGAAAAAAGCAACTTTTTTCTCCCAGATTCGCCACTTTAAATCTCATAAATCTGCAACTTTTTTCTCGTAGATTTGCCACTTTAATCTCGTAAACTTTTTTCTCAAAATACTATTTTCATATGTTTGTTTTTTTTACACATTCTGGCAGTATGTAATATCCTCCAATATTCTCTAGGGTTGAAATTTGGAATTTGCAAGTATTTCAATGAGTGCCCTATTAACCCATTCATAATTAATAGGCCTAAACGCCTGTAAAACCTCTGGGCGATTTTAAAATCAGCCCCTAAAACCTGAAGTTTTTCTGGAAATTCAACAGAAGTGTCAACGCTTCTACTAAATAATAGATTTTTCAGCCTCTGTAGCAGATAGAAATGAAATTCAAAAAGTATTTGAGAGCTTATACAAATACTACAAAACGACGTATCCGCTTTCCAGGCTTCAATGGGTTAAGGGTTAAAGTGGTGAATCTGGGAGAAAAAAAGTTGCTTTTTCCCCACTTTTTTCTCTTAAATCTGCGACTTTTTTCGCGCAGATTTGCCACTTTAAATCTCTTAAATCTGCTACTTTTATTCTTGTAGATTTGTCACTTTAATCTAGTAAATTTGCAACTTTTTTTCTCTAAATATTACCTAAATATTACCAAATATAGTTCTTTGCCTGATAAAGGGTTAAACATAATGCAGTCTCATGAGTGAAAAATAAAACTATTTCCACCTACCTCCTCCTCAGCGAGTGCTGCCCCCTTCTGCCAGCGGTGTGTTCTCGTCTTTGCCAGAGCAGAGACGGCGCTCGCTCTCACGTAGCTCTCCGTATCCTGCAGCGCCTCCTTCAGGAGAGGAGTGGTGCAGCAGCCCCCCAGCAGAGACTCCTCAGCACATTTCTGGGACACATGGACACCTGCCAGGTGTCCAAGAAACTCCACCGTCGAGTCTCTCACCTCCCAACGCATGTCACACACTCGCTTCTTCACCACCTCCTCCAGATCTGATGTAAATATAAATACACATCTGTTTAATCGCAGTGACACGCAGTGACACGCAGTGGCGGTTCTAGACCAATTTTACTGTGGGGGCCAATGAGGGGCCAGTGTTTAATCAGAGGGGCACATTAGCACATGAAAGAATGGCAAAGATGATATCTAAGCATTCAAAATCTTTGAATGTCTTGAAAAAGACACAAAATGACCAAAAAAGACACAAAATGACCAAAAAAAATACACAAAATAACTAAAACAGACACAAAAAAAGAAACATAAATGACACCAATGACAAAAAAAGACACAAAATGACCAAAAAAGACACAAAAAAGACACAAATGTCCAAAAAAGACACAAAATGACTTACAAAGACATGTAAAGACATGAAAAGGATTCAAAAATGGACAAAATAGCCCAATAAGACTCCATAGACTTAAAATATTATACAATGTAACATTCTGTGTTTCTTTTCTGTACAATGAGATATTGTTTGAACAAAAAAAGGTTAGAATTGTTCCATTGTTCATTGTTATAAATTGATCATTTTATTATTAATTTGACACAGGGGCCACAGCAGGGGCCAAAGGCTTCTTCACAGGGGCAGTGGCCCCTGGAGGCCCCTGTGTAGAACCGCCACTGGTGACACGGTGTGTGTATGAGTTGAAATGAAAAGACTGCTGATGAACTTTACCTTTTCTGAGCTGCTCTGTTATAAAGGAGAGGTCTGTGCACAAACTCATCCACTTCACTAACGCCTGGTAGGACTTGTGTAGTACCTGAGAAACACACACAGTTATTAAAATGATAGACAAAAAGCAGTGATAGTGTAGCTGAGCCAATATGTTGTTCATTTTATTTCTATTTTTATTTACTTTTGTGAACATTCTCAAAACTTGTGTGTGATATTTGTTGTGTGTATAGTTATTTAGCTGAATGTCTGTATGGTTCCATTTCACCTGTAGCATAGGGGGACCTTAATTAGGGGTGCACATAAACATGAGTGACGTAGGCACAGACTCCCGGCAAAACTCCTGAAGCTGTTGTAATGGTAAGACGTGTGTTGGTGCTCTTATCATATTATTTAAGCTAGCTTGCTTGACCCTTTATCAGGTAAAGAACTATAATTGGTAACTTCAGGTAATATTTCGAGAAAAAAGTTGCAAATTTACTAGATTAAAGTGGCAAATCTACAAGAAAACAGTTGAAGATTTACGAGAAAAAAGTGGGAAAAAAGCAACTTTTTTCTCCCAGATTCACCACTTTAACCCTTAATAGGACACTCATTGAAATACTTGCAAATTCCAAACTTCAACCCTAGAGAATATTGGAGGATATTACATACAGCCAGAATGTGTAAAAAAAAACATATGAAAATAATATTTCGAGAAAAAAGTTGCAAATTTACGAGATTAAAGTGGCAAATCTACGAGAGAAAAAATGTGCAGATTTATGAGATTTAAAGTGGTG
>NC_081517.1:43629440-43696940 GCF_030273125.1 Centropristis striata | reverse complement strand
TATTTAGTTTAATTGTCCAACTTAAAATTTCATCGAAGTTTGTTGCCTTGAAATTTTGAGTTCACCCAACTTTTCTTTTTTTGCAGAGTAGATATTTATAGCTGTCCACCGTCTCAACCACAGCACCTTTAACAAGTGTTGGAGGTGGAGGAGATGATGACTTCCTAAAATCAATTATCATTTCTCACCTGATTGTACAAAGAAAGTGAGAGCCTTTGGGTGCTGCATCATGCTCCTTAGTCCCTGGACCCAGCCGATCCTTAGACAGGGATCCTCCCAGAGTCCGGCTTCCTGCCAGTGCTGCAGGTTGAAGACCTGATTCAGAACAGAGCGTTCCTGCAGGAGAGACATCACCAAAGTCAGAAAATGTTTGTAACTTTTTTTTTAAGTAAAAGTACAAGGTGTCATGAACTACCTGAAGCATTTTTAAGCCGTCCTCTGTGGCAGCCAGTAAACCGGCCAGTCTGAGCGTGAAGGAGAGGACTCCGGGGTCTGAAGCCGTGTTCAGAACCACAGAGGAGGTGAACTCAAGCAGACATGGACACGCCTCCAGCAGAGATCCTCCTTTATCAGGAGAAAAGGTGGACATGAGACAGATTTACAGATCTAATCTCCATCTCCATCTCTCTCTGTTTGAACATTTTATTTCATTTTTAACAGATCAGGATTTCCCTGACATAAGACCACACAAAAACAAAACAAAGATCAAAGATAAATTTGAAGAAATTTTCATTTTTCATGTTCAACAGAATAAGTGTTCCCTGACATAAGACCTCACAAAACAAAAACAAACTAAATCTTAATAAATACTACTGATAGATAGATAGATAGATAGATAGATAGATAGATAGTGTGCAAAAAATAATAGACATTTTTTTATTTTATGAAGTACCTCAATAAAATATCACAGTTGTTATAACACCAATCTCTGTACAATGTAACACAAGTCCACATATGTATGACGTGTTTATTCTTGTTTTGTGTATGACAACATTATACCGTCGTTATGCACTTTATGTGTTTTTTTTTATGCACACTGTTCATTGCACCTTATTTGTTTCATGGTGCCAACATTTTTATACTGCATATTCATATTTATTCTGCACTGGAATTCTACTCCTTAATACATACTCCTTCTTTAGACACTTTATTTTTACATTACATTTTATTGTATTTTCATATTTTATTGCTTGAAGTATGCCTAGGTTGTTCTTTTTATTTAATTGTGTTGTCATTGTCTCTGTGTGTAATGCTGCTGCTACACTGTAATTTCCCAGTTTGGGATAAATAAAGTCTGTCTATCTATCTATCTATCTATCTATCTATCTATCTATCTATCTATCTATCTAACATCAGGATTGACTTAAACAATGCTTTTCTAGCTTTTTACAGCAAAAAAAATAATAAATTTACTTATTATAGACCAAAGAATTGATCAGAAAATAAACGTCAGATTAATAGATAACGTTGCAGCCTTTGTGGCAACTAATCAGGTAATCCCAAATTAAATGGCACACTGTGAATTTTAAGTCTTTGGAGTCACTTTGCCCTGACTTACATCCATCCAGTCACCTGGGTGTAAAGTAGGGACACTATCAAATTCACTTTACATCTAGTAACTGTAAAGAGAAAAGTAAAGCTCCACATTGTGAGGTCAGAGAGGAAACCAGGAAGGTATAATGACAGACAACTAAACTAATAAACCACACCAGGTTCAGCACTAACCAGCCTCTCTGATCCCTGTGAACCAGTCCAGCAGCTTCTCCAGACTGGTGTCGTCGGGCAGACACCTCCCGGAGCCCGCCAGCACCTCACACACACCGGGCAGCAGCCACACACACTCCCGGTCCATGGTACCAACCGGTGTGTGTGTGTGTGTTAATCACACTTCAGGACACTTCACAGCTCAACAGTTACATTAAAGCACACATATCTGGTGTATGTGTACATTTAGCTTGAAGCTATGTTATGCAGTAGCCTATATAGTGAAAGGGAGCAGCTAGCTTAGATAGCAAAATGTAGTTTTTCTTTGTAGTTTTAGCTAAACGTCCATCTCGCGGGAAATAGTTTCGGATCTACCGGTGCGTGGCTTCCCTCTTCTTCTTCTTCTTCTTTGTGTTTTTTTATGGCGGTTGACAAACAACTTTTTGGTGTATTACCGCCACCTACTGATATGGAGTGTGGACCGGGACTTTACACATTCCTGAGTTTAACTAAATAATAATAAAATAATAATAATAAAAATAAATTATTTAATTAATTAAAAAAAAAAAAGTAAAAAAAGAAAAAGAAAAGAAAATAAGAAAAAAAAGTAAAAAAAAAAAAGAAAAGGCGTGGCTTCCCTCTTCTTTCATAGCAAAAATGTAAAGAGTCATAACTGCGTCATTAACTGATCTATAAACATGTTAATAGGTTATATCACATGTGCCGGCGCCGTCTATCACCGGTCCCCATGTTTTACAACTCTACCGTCTCCCTGCAGCGCCTCCTTCCCGCTGAACCACTTCCGGTGTTGCGTTCTTCTTCTTCTTCTTATTTTTAATTGGCGGCTGGCATCCAACTTCCGGTGTTGCGTTTCCGTCACATCGTCCATTTTCACATCATCGCACATGGTGCCGCACCGGCCGAGGACCGTCAGCCTCTTAATTTTTGGGATTTGCTCCGTAGCGGCGAGAAATCCGTCTCGTAGTTCGCGATAAATGCAAGATACGGTGGATATGGTCGACGACCCCGACTATGAGGAGGAGGAGCCCTCCTTCAGCGACCCGGAGGACTTCGAGGATGACATCGAAGATGAGGGTGAGCGGCGACAGGAAAACCCCCGGCTTTCCGGCCTGTTGCTAACAGTTAGCTAAAAGCCTTATTAACAGCACTACAGATGCTATGAAGCTAACTAGCTTGTCACTTTTTTTCTTTTACCTTCCAGACCTTAATGTCTAAACATTGATGTATGTTTTTTTGTTTTTATACATCTATTTTTTTTTCTTAAATTCCGTGGCCTAGAGGTTAGGAGTTGGGCTTGTAACTGGAGAGTCGCTGGTTCGATTCCCCATCTCCCCAGGTCTAGGACTGAAGTGCCCTTGAGCAAGGCACCTAACCCCCTGCACAGCTCCCCGGGCGCAGTAATGTGCTGCCCACTGCTCCTTGCATGGTGTGTTCACTTGTGTGTAAAAAAAAAAAAAGGATGGGTTAAATGCAGAGGTTGAATTTCCCCATTGTGGGATTAATAAATAAAGTAATCTTCAAACGTGACCCCAACATGAGCTAACATTAGCCGGTTTTATCAGTTTAATTTCTCGACCATTGAAGCCTCACCCAGACCAGATAAAACCACTCATTGTGGTCTATTAGGGTGAACTGGTCACTAAAAACGTGTTCTTATAGCTGTCTGACTGGATCATTAAGGCCAAGACCACTACTGTGAATCTGCAGTCTGGTTTGCACGTAGCAGCTGGTTACAGAAACCAGCTTTCACATCAGTGTGGCATTAATCCTTACGCAAGGTGGAGGGGGGTTTGGTCCATTATGCCCCTTTAGATCTGCAAATAAAACATTTACAAGTGACTCACCAGCAAATTGAGAAATTCTTGTACACTCAGCTGACAGCTTATTAGGTAAACTAATTGAAATCAATGAAACCTTAACCTTCTCTGGGCCCTGGTATAAAGTGCACAATGTTCTATTTTGTTCACACGGAGAAATCTGTTGTTTCAACAATGCTCATTGTTGAGTTTACAGTTTGACGTGCTGCTGAATTGCATTTTTAATTAGTGTACCCTATCGGTAAAGTTAGGCTGACCAACACCTCGGGACATTTCAACAGCTCCACAAACCATACATAAAACAACCATGAAGTAGAATAAACACCTCTCTACATCATGATTGCATTGGCTTTAAAGGGGGGAAAACTCAAAAACTGGCAACAGATTAGATGATTCAAGCTGTTCATAGATTTCCATAGTGTACCACCTTTTACCTGCCTGCCAGCTGAAGCTATACATAACTAGGGACCATCCTGCAATGGGATCACACCAGCTGCAACGCTAAATCTGGCCTTCCTACTCCTTACTTTCAACGCCCATCAACACCTATCTATGAGTCTGACCTTTATATTGATCCTAACTACATACCTTTAAAGTTTCGCGACTGCATCTGGCACAGTTGTGGCCCTACAACGGTCACATAATCTGCCCACAGACACACTACAGTAGAGAAACATAATAACTATGATGCACCCACAGACTGAAAAGGCAGTGGTGTATTGGTTAAGGCCCATACCTTATCCCAGCAACATTCCTAATTTGATTCCAGTTGAGTAACTTTGTTGCATATACAGTTTATTTGTGTTTCACTCTACCACCATCAAACAGAGGCAAAACATGTTGCTGATAATCATTCAGTGATCCAGTTGCCATAAGACTATACAACACCAGCACAACCTGAACGTGTTGTAGTTTTTCTTTCTTTCTCTTCTGCACATTTTTGCATATAATTCGCACTCTGCACATTCCTCACTTAATTTGCACTAAGTTGTATATTGTTAAATGTCTTTTTCTTAGATTGTTATTTTTTATATTTATCTTAAATTTTGTGGGAAATTTGTGTGGTCGGCTGTAACAAAGAAATTTCCCCGCTGTGGGATTAATAAAGTCAATCTAATCTAATCTTCATAATGCTGTCAGCCCAGAGGTCTCATTGCATTATAAGTTGAGAAAAATGTATTTGGAAGCCCAGGCTAAAACAGATCAAATAAGTGACTAAAAGCTGTCTTTTCCCTCCTGATCTCCTCACCCTTTGTGCCTCCAGAGCTCCTGGATGACATCCTGAGGGAGAAGCCCCAGGAGGCTGACGGCATAGACTCGGTGGTGGTGGTGGACAACGTGCCTCAGGTCGGCCCGGAGCGTTTGGAGAAACTCAAGAACGTCATACACAAGATTTTCTCCAAGTTTGGCAAGATCACCACTGAGTTCTATCCAGAGGCTGATGGCTTGACCAAAGGGTATGTGACGTGCTGTTTCCACTGTTGAAGTACAGTATACTTGCTTTAAGTTTGAATTTTAGATGTTAAACTGACCTGTTTCTCACCCAGGTACATCTTCTTGGAGTATGCTGGTCCTACCCAGGCCCTCGAGGCTGTAAAGAACGCAGATGGATACAAACTCGACAAGCAGCATACGTTCAGGGTCAACCTCTTCACCGACTTTGACAAGTAAGTGTGCCGTGTCTGACTGGAGATGCAGCAAATATGACTGCAGACCAAGGTTATAATAGTTTTGGATTTTTCATTAGTTTTAGTTTTAATTTCGTTGTGAATTTTTGTTTTCAAATTCAGTTAGTTTTAGTTAGTTTTTAGAGTGAGTTTTCTAGTTTTAGTTTAGTTTTTATTTTTTGAAAATGCTTAGTTTTAGTTTAGTTTTTATTAGTTTCAGTTTTTTTGTAATGGGCTATATGTTGGGTGCGAGATTCAAAGTGGTCATAATACATTTTGCCTTTATTTCCTTTGGTTTATCATCTCAGCCCCAATAAGGTTATTAACTGTTTTGAATTTTGGTTCTAGTGTAAACATCCCAGTCTCAGTAAACATATTCACCATGTGTTGCATGTTCAAATAGAAACACTGAATTATGAATGAAAAAAGTTGACAAAAACGAAAACTAAGGACATTTTCACTATAATTTTAGTTAGTTTTGTAACCACAAAATACAGTTTCAGTTAGTTATCGTTTTTTTAAAAACTCTAGTTTTTATTTTTATTTCAGTTAACGAAAATGTTTTTTCAATTCTAGTTTTCGTTATTTCGTTAGTTTTCGTTAACTATAATAACCTTGCTGCAGACATGTGATAGACAAGTTGAGTGATTCTCTTTGCTTGTTTCACCAGGTACATGAACATCAGTGATGAGTGGGTAACTCCAGAGAAGCAGCCTTTCAAAGATTTCGTAAGTATTTTGTTGTACATACAAATACTCCTCTTAACTTAGCATAAGTAATTTATTACATAGGGTTTTCTTTTTGTACTTATTACATTTAGCAAAATGTGAGGTTTTGCCTCCATGTAATACTTTCAAACTGGCTGTTTGTGTTCAGGGTAATATGCGCCATTGGATTGAGGACCCAGACTGTCGTGACCAGTACAGTGTGATCTATGAAGCTGGAGAGAGGACCGCCATTTTCGCTAACGATGCCAAGGAGCCAATCACAGCTGAAGAGAGAGCAGTAAGTAGTGGATCACACCAATCAACATGACATGCATGGGTTAACGGGGGTCGTAGTTTATTGTTTATTGTTAAAAAGATCCCCATTAGCTGTCACCAAAAGTGGGAGGAGCTAGTCTTCCTGGGGTCCACAAGACAAAACAAAAATCACTTAACAATTAAACATTGTAGACATTATTATACACGTTATTAGAAATCATTCCGAATAAGTTATTACATTAATATCTATTACATTAATTCTCACTTTCATACAGTAAATATGTTAATTCACTACTCACAAATTTAAATAGTGCATTCTCAAGTAATAATTATAAGATACTTTACTATTCAGTTCACGTATATTCAGTGGACAATTATTCCAATAACTGATAGCACGATAAATAACTGTTCTCTTTAAGGCATTTGATTTTGGACATGGTAACATCATGTGACCACCATTAGCTGACCTCGTCACATAAGAATGAACCTGATCACATCTGACAATTTGGTTATATAAGAAAACAGGTTGAAAAGAATACAGTGTTTCTAAAAAAATGTGTTGTATTGCACGCCAACCTGTACTCTACCATTAACCAGGAAAGTTGACGGTGCATACTGATAGTGTTTGTTCTTATGGAACAATGTAAAACCAACCTGGTAGTAAATGTAATTAAAATCCCAGTTGTTATTCCAGTCTGATGTGATTTTTGTGTCTTGTTGCAGCGCTGGACAGAGACGTACGTGCGCTGGTCTCCTAAAGGAACCTACCTGGCTACCTTCCATCAACGGGGCATTGCATTGTGGGGCGGCGAGAAGTTCAAGCAGATTCAGAGGTTCAGCCATCAGGGCGTGTCCCTCATCGACTTCTCACCATGTGAGAGGTAAGCAACAGTCCTGTTAAACAGTATTAACCCATTGAAGCCTGGAAAGCGGATACGTCGTTTTGTAGTATTTGTATAAGCTCTCAAATACTTTTAAAATTTCATTTCTATCTGCTACAGAGGCTGAAAAATCTATTATTTAGTAGAAGCGTTGACACTTCTGTTGAATTTCCAGAAATACTTCAGGTTTTAGGGGCTGATTTTAAAATCGCCCAGAGGTTTTACAGGCATGTTTTAGGCGTCAATGGTTTAATGGACACTTCTGTAGAATTAGTCATTACCTGATGAAGCGCTTTTACTGTGTGAGTATAATCGTTAGCTTCAAGCATTATTGAGCGTGCACTGTTTGAACTGTCAGAGATGATGTCATTCTAATTTAGACATTTAGTCATTTAGCAGACGCTTTTATCCAAAGCGACTTACAGGAAGAATAAAAACAACAATCAAGGTATTGTGCAATAAGAGCTATTAGTGCATCAATAAGTGCTAGTGACAAAGAGTAGAATTATGGTGTGGTGCTAGGAGAGAAGATGCTCTCTGAAAGTCTTCAGGAGTTTTTTAAATGATGCAGCTGTTTAAACACTGAAGTAACAGCAGTAGAAAACTGAACTGTGTCTCTGAGCTGACTGACTGTGTGGTTGTGATGTCCTCCAGGTATGTGGTGACCTTCAGTCCTCTGATGGACACCAAGGAGGACCCACAGGCCATCATCATCTGGGACATTCTGACTGGACAGAAGAAGAGAGGCTTCCACTGCGAGAGCTCTGCACACTGGCCCATTTTCAAGTCAGTTTTTCTCTTTTATTATCAATATCTCATTTTGTTAATGTTGTTCTCACATTTTTTGCGCCTTCTGTGATTTGAATTATATAATAACGGAACATAATTGTCCTCAGATGGAGCCACGATGGGAAGTTCTTTGCCAGGATGACCACAGACACTCTGAGCATCTACGAGACTCCAGTAAGTACACTAACAAGAAAAACAATATAGTTGTGTTTATTTATGTGTTAAAGTGTGCAAGTATACTGGAAAAACTGGGTTGATTTTGTGTCTCCATTGAGAGCGGACTTTGTGCAGTAAGGGCACTGTATTGTAGATTATTGACCCCCTTGGTTCAGGCTACAAACTTGTTCATTGTTCATATGTTTATTTGATATGTTTAACCTCCAACGGGAGAAAAAGGGACAATGCAAGAGAGGTATGAAAATAAGGAGAGTAGTGGGAAAAGGTTTCATTTTACTTCAAATTTATTCTACTGTAATTTTTCTTGATAATTTGTATCAAACTATGTCTCTGCTCCGTGGTGGAGAAGTATGGAAATATTCTACTACTGTTGGAAAATGTTACAGCACATGCAAAATGTAGATGGAATGTTGATATGTGGAATCAATAAAAAAGATAATAAAAAAAAAAATATAATAATAATAAAGTGTGCAAGTGACATTAAAGCTCGTTGTTTCTGCTCATTGCAGTCTATGGGCTTGCTCGACAAGAAGAGTCTCAAGATTACCGGAATCAAGTAAGAGTCCTTGATGATGCTTTAATGAATTGTTGTAAATTGTGACAGCTATTTTTATAGAGATGTTAACAATAATGTGTGTGTCTACAGGGACTTCTCCTGGTCTCCTGGTGACAACATCATAGCCTTCTGGGTACCCGAAGACAAAGATATCCCCGCCAGAGTGACTCTGATGCAGATGCCTTCCCGCCAGGAGATCCGTGTCCGCAACCTCTTCAATGTCGTCGACTGCAAACTGCACTGGCAGAGGAATGGAGATTACCTGTGCGTGAAGGTGGACAGGACTCCTAAAGGAACACAGGTACGCAGGTGGAGAGAAAGACAACGATGATGATAGAAATTATACTTTTTTGTCAGATCTAGTCTAAAATTTGCGACATCAAGCGAAACAATTTTTGACATTACAGTCACAAAAGACACTATTTTTAAGACCTTTCAACATACAAGCTCCATATTTTTTTAGGGTTGACTGGTGCACAAAAGAGAACTTCAGTCTAATCAATTGAATCTTGTAACCCTGTATCGCTAGTTTGAGACCATAGTTTTAGCTGGATTTAGTCTGATGTTATGCTAGGCAGTTTTGTAGAGTTTCTCATAGGGTTGACCCACCATCTTTGAGGAGATTTTCAATTGATAGAAACATTTTTACTCTAAAATGGTAGACAAACACTTAACCCTTCATCAGGCGAAGAACTATATTTGGTAACTTCAGGTAATATTTTGAGAAAAAAGTTGCAAATTTACTAGATTAAAGTGGCAAATCTACAAGAAAAAAAGTTGCAGATTTAAGAGATTTAAAGTGGGAAATCTGCGCGAAAAAAGTCGCAGATTTACAAGAAAAAAGTGGGGGGAAAGCAACTTTTTTCCCCAAGATTCACCACTTTAAATCTCATAAATCTGCAAATTTTTTTCTCGTAGATTTGCCACTTTAATCTCGTAAACTTTTTTCTCAAAATATCATTTTCGTATGGTTTTTTTTACACATTCTGGCTGTATGTAATATCCTCCAATATTCTCTAGGGTTGAAATTTGGAATTTGCAAGTATTTCAATAAGTGCCCTATTAAGGGTTAAACCATGTTGTTTTACAATAGTGAAAAACTCTCAGAATCACAGAAGTAAAAAAACAAACAGAAGAAGAATTAATTTACTGGCTCAAAAAGACCTGAGGCTGCAGAGAAAATACATTCTTTGTTTTTTTGCTTCGCAGACAGATTCAGTGTGATCTTTTCAGGATAAAAGATGGTCGTTCATTACACACAAGGATTTGTATGAGAGTACCTGCTTCTTTTTTTTCTCATTATGGATAACAATAGGAGCTTTATGAGTCAGATGTTGAACAAAATGCCTTCGGTTTTCATTGTGTTAATCTCAAGTGCAATGTTGTCAGAGAGGGAAAGCAGCTCAGATGTCACCGTTTAAAAAAAACAATACAAAACTTAAATGCTTCATTTATTTTAAAATCTTTTTCAGGGTGTGGTCACCAACTTCGAAATCTTCCGCATGAGAGAGAAGCAGGTTCCTGTTGATGTGGTGGAGATGAAGGGTAAGAGCACTCCATAGGATGTATAGGAAAGTCCTGTTTACCAGCTGCCATACGGTTTATAATGCACAAAAATAACTTTGCACTTTGTAGTATTTATTATTGTATTTATTGTTTTTTATCTTCTTTTAAGTATTTTAGCTATATGAGGGAATGTGTGTTTGTTATGTCTGTCCATACGCTGTTTGTGACACTGTAATTTCCTGTAAAGGATTATTAAAGTATCTATCTATCTATCTATCTATCTATCTATCTATCTATCTATCTATCTATCTATCTATCTATCTATCTATCTATCTATCTATCTATCTATCTATCTATCTATCTATCTATCTATCTATCTATCTATCTATCTATCTATCTATCTATCTATCTATAATTTGTTTGCTGTGTTTGTGTCTCTTCAGAAAGCATCATAGCGTTTGCGTGGGAACCCAACGGCAGCAAGTTCGCCGTTCTCCACGGAGAGTCTCCTCGCATCAACGTCTCCTTCTATCATGTCAAAAACAACGGCAAGATCGAGCTCATAAGTGAGTAAATCAGACAGACGTGCTAATGTTGCGCCACTGAAAACGGAGAAATGATCACAAAGCATGAGCGATGTTTTCCTTCATAACAGCATTTACTGATATGAGAAAACTACCGCAATTTCCCCTGGGTAAAGGGGGCGGAGACCAAAGCAATCGAGTCAGATCTCGCAGATCCAGACCACAATGCAGAGCACTGATAACAATATCAAGTAATGAATCAAACTCCCTTTTCAACATTCAACCCTGTGTTCTCCACAATATGAGTCTTACTAGTTTAACAATCTATTTTATCACCCTGTTACACTAACGTGGTTACTCTACTTTTTACACAACCACCAGTTAGCTTGAGTTGATTTGATTCTGTGGGAACACTGCAGCCTGAGACAGTGTTAGCCTACAAACGTTAGCTAGCTGTAGCGGTGTTCAATTCGCTGTCGTTATGTGTTTCAAGGAACAACTCCTGGACATCGTTGTCAAAAGTAATGTGAAATAGAAAGTAGATTTAACCCTTTATAGGGCGCTCCTGGAAATTGAAAATGTCAACCCTGAAGTGTTATTGGAGGATATTACAACATTTTTGCAAAATGTTTCATTTTTATATTGCAAATCGAGGTCAATTGAGTCATTATTATTATTATTATTATAATATTTATTATAGTCTCTTTCCCACAGCAACCCTAAATAGACAATAACACATCATTTGCATCCATCACCACGTTATCTTTTACCTATAAACTATTTATTATCTTTTTAGACTACTTATTACATATGCGTAATGTCTGAATGTCTTTTTTTAAGCACCTTATATATGACAAGCACATTTAGTTGTATATTTTTTAATACAATGACAATAAAGGAAAGCTTGAATCTTGTATGATTTACTGATTGGTCAGATGCCACAGTGTCACTATCTGTGATGTAGAAATCCATATGGTTCTATGAGGAGACCTGTTATAGATGTCCGCTCAAGTTACCAAATATGGTTCTTTGCCTGATAAAGGGTTAAGGGTACAGGGCACATCTTAGGACCGCTTGCATTCAAACAAAGGCTCATTGTTGGGACACTCCACCACAGTAACTTCCAGTGTTTCCCCACATTTGTGAATAGGAGTTAACCTCCACTGTTTGTTTTTTTACAGAGATGTTTGACAAGCAGCAGGCCAACAGCATCTTCTGGAGCCCCCAGGGACAGTTTTTGGTGCTGGCAGGACTCAGGAGGTCAGTTAAACCTGCGTGTGTGTGTGTTTGTGTGTGTGTGACTGACACAAGAAGCCGCTGATGACAAACTAAATAACTTTTCTGACACCTCGTATGAGAGCTGCACTGCAGCTCCTGATTCTAACTCTGATCTGAGGCTAAAAATATTAGACGTTTATTTTAACTAATGTGTCTCAGTACTGATGAACGTCATCTTGTGTGAGTGTGTGTCTAATCTTCTCTTTTTCCTGTGTGTTTGTTCTTGTGTGTGTGTGTGTGTGTGTGTGTGTGTGTGTGTGTGTGTGTGTGTGTGTGCAGTATGAATGGAGCTCTCGCCTTTGTGGACACGTCAGACTGCACCATGATGAACATAGCGGAGCACTACATGGCCTCTGACGTGGAGTGGGACCCGACCGGTCGCTACGTCGTCACCTCCGTCTCCTGGTGGAGCCACAAGGTACCTGCTGCTCCACGTCATCACAAATAATCTGTTTTTTTCCCTTTCTCGTCGCACCTATTTCCTTTAGTTCAGTTCACGGCGGTGCTTGTTGTAAACAGAGATCGCTAAGTGAACACCTCCTGCAGCAGCAGCACATACACACTGTACTGCTACAGAGCTAACTGTAAGCCTGTTAGCACATACACACTGTACTGCTACAGAGCTAACTGTTAGCCTGTTTGCACATACACACTGTACTGCTACAGAGCTAACTGTTAGCCTGTTAGCACATACACACTGTACTGCTACAGAGCTAACTGTTAGCCTGTTAGCACATACACACTGTACTGCTACAGAGCTAACTGTTAGCCTGTTAGCACATACACACTGAACTGCTACAGAGCGAACTGTTAGCCTGTTAGCACACACACACTGTACTGCTACAGAGCTAACTGTAGCTAACGAGGTCGTCCGGCTTGTTAGCGCTCGTTAAGACGGAGTCACTGGATTTGTCTCCAGTCATTAATGAGGAAATGTTGATTCTCTTCCGGTTATATCACTTGATTACGCGTGAATTTGCGAGATTCACTGATACGCTGCTCTCTGTTGGAAGAACATTTAATTGTTCTGCCTCTCACTTCACGCTGCTCACTCAGAGTACCAATCAGGAGAAATTGGATAATCTTCCACGGCACACCTGATGATTTCTTACGCGGAACAGCGGTTGGGAATCACTGCTTTAGTTAAACAATGCATATAGATATGCAATTAATAGTGAACTTGCACCATGTGTTTCCAGGTGGACAATGCGTACTGGCTGTGGACGTTCCAGGGACGTCTTCTTCAGAAGAACAACAAGGACCGCTTCTGTCAGCTGCTCTGGAGACCCAGACCTCCGACCCTGCTCAGTGTCGACTCCATCAAGGTACCATTTAACTTATATGTATATTTATTGGATGTGTGTATGTGTTTGGAGCCAGTGATGACAAACTAAATAACTTTTCTGACACCTCGTATGAGAGCTGCACTGCAGCTCCTGATTCTAACTCTGATCTGAGGCTCACAGCTAAAACACACTCGGGCAGTATTTGTTATTTCATTCCTTCCTGACATTTCAGGGCCATACCTTTTTAGATCACGATATTTTTGAAAATATGCTGCATCATGCTAGTATCGAGACTAAACCCACGGCAGATGCATTTAATTTATTTACTAGTCCTGTAACTTCATCACCACCGCTTGCAGTTGCCATTTTTCTCTGCATTTTCTCTGGAAATCTCTCTTTCTGTAAATCTGCCATCTGGATTAGTTTTGAATACATTGCTATACCCTAACATGATACTGCCCGAGCCAAAGTGATATTGTGTTTTGTCTTAGGTTTTAATATGTTGCTGTTGAACCTTCCTTTGCAGTAAATATCCCTCTTTTTTTTGCAGATGATCAAGAAGGATCTTAAGAAATACTCAAAGATCTTTGAGCAGAAGGATCGTCTGAGCCAGTCCAAGGCTTCCAAGGTTTGACCCATTTATTTTTTTTAAATCATCCAGGTACAGACATTATTATACAGTTTTTATTAGTTTCTTTTTTTTTTTTTTATCATCCAGGTATAGCCATTATTATACAGTTTGTATTAGTTTACCTTTTATTTAGTTAAGTTTGCATGGAATGATGCTCTCGCAACTCCAGGCAGTTTCAGGGGTTATTTTTTCTTGTTTCACGTAGTACACTCTGTGGACTAATTTTCCACAGAAATGTATAAATCCTGCAGCTCTGGAAACACCACAATGATGACCAGAATTAGGGAGAACTCAGAAATGTTGTTGCAGGTCAACACAGTTATAATGCCATTGAAAAAGACAGTGAATTCCTTGGATAATTTATTTTCCATATATTGTGGTTGCGTTGAAGAGCTCAGAATTTATTGGCTTTTTGTTTGACCTTTTTCTTGAATACTGTTTATTTTTGCAGACATTTTGAATGCAGAATAACGTGATTTTGCTCGTGTTAAAAGAGCGTTAACCAGTCAATATGGTGTTAACATACAGCATAATTAAAGTGTTTGTTTAACCCTTTGATGCACAACATGGGTCTAAAGTGACCCGACAGAGTTTTTATGCTCTAATATTTACATTAAATTATTTTCATCATTCAGTATTCCAGGTTTTCCTCAATTAGTTTGTTGTTGATCATCATACATCTTAATTTTATTATTTTTTTAATAAAATCCCTTTTTGTTTCACTACTCTTCTAATGCACAACATGGGTGAAAAATGACCCGTATCCATTTTTTAGCTAAGTAGCTTGCTATGCTAACTGCTTAGCTAACTTCTTGGCTAAGTAGCTTGCTATGCTAACTGCTTAGCTAACTTCTTGGCTAAGTAGCTTGCTATGCTAACTACTTAGCTAACTTCTTGGCTAAGTAGCTTGCTAAGCTAACTGCTTAGCTAACTTCTTGGCTAAGTAGCTTGCTATGCTAACTACTTAGCTAACTTCTTGGCTAAGTAGCTTGCTATGCTAACTACTTAGCTAACTTCTTGGCTAAGTAATTAGCTTAGCAAGCTACTTAGCCAAGTAGTTAGCTAAGCAGTTAGCTTAGCAAGCTACTTAGCCAAGAAGTTAGCTAAGTAGTTAGCATAGCAAGCTATAGTAATAATACAAAAATGTTTTTCTTCATAAAGTGTGAGAGGCAAAATAGAAATAATGATCTGTTGTTCTCAAAAACAAGATATTTAAAGAATACTTGGAATATTAAATCATAAAATAAGTTGATATCAATAGATCACAAGAGCACAGAAACACACAGCAGCATTAAATAACATGAGATATTAATGCGGGTCATTTTTGACCCATGTTGTGCATCAAAGGGTTAAACACATTTCAAGCTGTGATTTTTATAATCTTTGTGTCTTTTGGGAAGATTTATAAAGGCTCACTTTTTAGCAAAAGTGGTTTCCCTACAAGAGACAAACAAATAAATCATTGAGCCCCTAAAGACTTGAGAGAAGTGATGCCAGCTGCACATCTGCAATCCAGAACATTACTCTCTGTTATGAAACTGAATGTTGTAATGTGTGTGTGAGTAGGAGCTGGTGGACAAGCGCAGGTCAATGATGGAGGACTACCGTCGCTACAGAGAGACAGCACAGCAGACCTACCTGGAACAGAAGAGCATCCGCCTGGAGCTCCGAGGAGGTGGGACCCTTTAACTTTCCTTCCTCTATCCTCTTTATTTTCCTTTTATTTGTTTTTAAATCTTTAAATAGTCTCGCCCCACTTTACCTCCCTGAGCTCCTACACTGTAAAAAAAGATCAACAATAGCTACTCAATAAAATTGAGGCAACAGATTGCACGTAATATTATTAATTAAACTACGTTACAAGTTGAGTTAATAACAACTTAACAGGAAGTGACTGTCAATTAAAAGATTATATTTAATGTGGTCAAAATAAGTAGATTCTATCTCAAACATTTTTATATTAAATTTACTTAAAATTTACTTTATATTTAATACATTTTATCAAATATATTAAGTAAAATTAAATGACTACAGAATAATTTATTACAGTGAATATTAAATGTTTTTAAATTTATGAGAAAAAAAATTTCAAATTAACGGTAAAAAAAAAGTTAAAAATTTGTGAAAAAAAAATCTCAAATTAATGGTATAAAAAGTTACAAATTTGTGAGAAAAAAAATCTCTTTACCGGTAAAAAAAAAAGTTACAAATTTGTGAGAGAAAAAATCTCATTTACGGTAAAAAAAAAGTTACAAATTTGTGCGAAAATTTTTTTTACATTTACTATGACCCAAACTATGGAATGAGCTTTTAAAACTCATCTTAAAACCTATTTTTATTCCTTGGCTTTTAACCACACATGAGACTCTGCTCTTGTTTTTAGTGTTTTATGGTTTGCTTTTATTAATTGTTTTTTAAACAGCAATGGATCTATTTATTTTAGTGTTTATTCCTGTTGTATTTATTTTATTGTCTCTTGTTCTGTTTGTTTATGTACAGCACTTTGTTGCGGCTGTGGTTGTTTTAAAGTGCTTTACAAATAAAGTTGAGTTGAGTTTATATTCAATTTAAAATAAATCACTGACATTTGTTTGTTTTGTCTTCCAGGAGTGGACTCTGATGAGCTGGACAGCAATGTAGACGACTGGGAGGAGGAGACCATTGAGTTTTTTATCAACGAAGAAATCATTCCCCTTGGAGATCTGTAGTCCCCTACGCAGGTAACACACACACACACACACACACACACCAACATTAAGATTTATTGGGAAAACTTTAGGGTTTGTGTAGTCTGTAAAGCTTGGGAAATGTTTAACTGTAATCGTTATGTAATCATCATGTCCAGCTGGATAAATCCTCTGTTGGCCCCTTACCCTGGAAATTAGGAAAGAAGCTGTTTTTCATGCTGCCAGTTCTGCATTTAAGGCTTCTGGGAGGAGGTTCAGAAGCCTTAAATGCAGAACTAGCAGGATGAAAAACCGCTTCTTTCTCTGGGCTGTCAGAACATCCACACAGGATAAATTAATTAAAAGGTACAATAAAACGGACATGTGCAATACATTACAAAATTACCAAAAAAGACACAAAATGACCAAAAAAAGACACAAATTGACCAAAAAAGACACAAAATTACCAAAAACAGGAAACAAAATGACCAAAAAAGACACAAATTGACCAGAAAAGACACAAAATGACAAAAAAAGACACAAAATGACAAAAAAAAGACAAAATTACCAAAAAAAGGAAACAAAATGACCAAAAAAGACACAAATTGACCACAAAATGATTAAAAAAAGACACAAAATTACCAGAAAAGACACAAAATGAGTAAAAAAAAAAACCCCACAAAATGACCAAAAAAAGACATTAAGTGACCAAAAAGACAGTGGAGACAGAGCTGTCTTCAAAAAATTTTTGGAAATGGCTGCATTTTGTAACCGCATTTTGTAACCGCTGTCTGCCGACTCAATCGTTCTTTCTGCAGCTGCTGACTTGATGAATGGACATTGTTCTTGTTCTGTGCACAAAAAGAAAAATGTAGAACAAAATACAATTATCAAGACAGCATCCGGGAAAAATGAGTCACATTCCTGCATCTGCCTCGTATAATGAATTCAATCTTTAAAGCATCTGGAAAAGGCTTTAAAATATGCCAGAATTAGAAGTGGCAGCTCTTCTCTCTCTGGCCTTTTTGATAAGCTCGTCTTCCTTTTTTTTTGGGTTGAGTTGCAGTTGCTGCCAATGCTGGAATAGCAACTTTTTGTGCATAATTTTCCATTTTCTAAATGGGCATGCACTTGCTTCTGTATTCCAGTTATTTTCATCTTTACCTCTTTATGTAAATAACCTGAATTGGTATTACAGGTGTTTTTATGAAGGTTTTAGGTTTTTTTTAGGTTTTTATTTTATTTGCACAGTTAGAATTACATAAAATGACAAAGATAACGTATAATGTAAAGTGCAGGGAGAGGCAGAAAACCCAGATGGGCTTATTTATTTAAAGCCTCCACCTGAAATTTCATAGTTATTAGAAAGTCATAAACTGATAATAGAAAAAACAAATGTATAACATCAACATGTTATAATGACAATAACAAAAACAATTAAAAACAAAAATGAACATGTTAAAAAAGTGTATTTGTGTGTGAATTAGAATGTTAAAACAGCAGTTAAATGAGCTTTTAGACATCTTTTGAAGCATTTTAGGGAGATGAAGTCCTTTGCCAGATGGGAAAAGGTTTTTATCCATAATTTGGTCCCTAAATTGAATAATAGCTCCATTTCAACATGTTTAACTCTCTCTCTCTCTCTCTCAATTCAATTCAATTGGCTTTATTGGCATGACGTAACAATGTATATATTGCCAAAGCAAGCATCAGAAAAAAAGATAACAAGATGAGGAAAGCAATATTTACAATAAATTATTATATTTAAAAGAAAAGAAAAACTAATAACAATAAAAGAAAGCAATATTTACAATTATTGAACACTATTTACAATCAATATATAATTCATACAATCTAACTGTCCCAGCAAAAAAAGAAGAAAAAAATAAAATAACAGAATCTCACACGCACAGTTCAGATCACCCAAAAAAGAAACAAAATGACCAAAAAAGACATAAAATGACAAAAAAAGACACAAAATGACAAAAAAAGACACAAAATGACCAGAAAAGACACAAAATGACAAAAAAAGACACAAAATGACAAAAAAAGACTCAAAATTCCCAAAAAAGGAAACAAAATGACCAAAAAAAGATACAAAATGACCAAAAAAAGATACAAAATGACAAAAAAAAAAGATACCAAATGACAAAAAAAGACACCAAATGACAAAAAAAGGAAACAAAATGACCAAAAAAAGATACAAAATGACCAAAAAAAGATACCAAATGACAAAAAAAAGACACAAAATTCCCAAAAAAGGAAACAAAATGACCAAAAAAGACACAAATTGACCACAAAATGATCAAAAAAAGACACAAAATGACCAAAAAAAGACATTAAGTGACCAAAAAGACAGCAAAAAAAGAAGAAAAAATAAAATTTTAAAAAATCTCTCTTGTCTCTCTCTCTCTCTCTCTCTCTCTCTCTCTCTCTCTCTCTCTCTCTCTCTCTCTCTCTCTCTCTCTCTCTCTCTCTCTCTCTCTCTCTCTCTCTCTCTCTCTCTCTCTCTCTCTCTCTCTCTCTCTCTCTCTCTCTCTCTCTCTCAGTCCATCCGTTTTTGTGTGGAAGAAGGAGAGAAGAACTGCGTCATTGACTGGAGAAGGACGACGACCACGCTGTGAATTTTGGGGTTCACCATCACGAGCCTCAACATTCAACCTTAGTGACATCATCAAAGCACGCCTCGCGGATCAGCGGCCGCGTTAAGGGACGATAGAGATACTTTGTATTTAATATTTCTCTTTGTCTCTCACCATCATCCGCCCTGTTCATTTCTCTGTGGAACTTGACATTCAGTTAAAAAAACCAACTGCCTCTGCTGTTTTTCTATTCACTAATTGGAGTCAGTCTCTCTCTAATCTCTGATCGGACCTGTTTCTCCTTCCAGGGGTTGTTTTATGAGCTAGCCTCTCACCATGCTAGTTTATTACCACAGAGCAGCGCAGAGTGCCGTACCAGCGGCGGGTGAAGGTGTTGTGACGAAACAAGTAGCCTTCTTTATAAATGTGCTGATGTGGCGCTATAGTGGCCTGTATCCTCCTCCATTCAGACTAAGCTTTCACACAGGGAGGGGGTGCGCAGTGGGAATAACTTTAAATAAACATTCAAACACATTACTACCTGACTCCTGGTGTTTGGTTTTTATTCTGAAGGGTCTCTGGTTTTTATTCACACCTGTAAATTCAGCTTGAAAAATGAATCTAGATTAGATTAGATTAGATTTTTATTTGTCATTGCACAGAAATACAACAAAATTCAATGCACTCAGGTACTGGACTCATAAAAAAAGCATAATAAATAGTAAATAACAAGATACATTCTTATCATCTCATCTCAAAAAATAGTGAATAGAAAAGATCTTTCTGATTATCAATATTTTAGATTAGCAGAGCTGAAAGTTTGCAAGCCAGCATATCAACATTTTTATGAAATTATGACATTTTGTCCTCTTGTTTTTGATTACCTACTATATCATTACAGTTTTTATGTCATACTTGGTAAGTTTATTTATGACACTGATGTAACTGTTTAACCCTTTATCAGGCAAAGAACTATATTTGGTAACTTCAGGTAATATTTTGAGAAAAAAGTTGCAAATTTACGAGATTAAAGTGGCAAATCTACAAGAAAAAAGTTGCAGATTTACGTGAAAAAAGTGTGAAAAAAGCAACTTTTTTCTCCCAGATTCACCACTTTAAATCTCATAAATCTGCACATTTTTTTCTCGTAGATTTGCCACTTTAATCTCGTAAACTTTTTTCTCAAAATATTATTTTCGTATGTTTTTTTTACACATTCTGGCTGTATGTAATATCCTCCAATATTCTCTAGGGTTGAAATTTGGAATTTGCAAGTATTTCAATGAGTGTCCTATTAAGGGTTAAAACTCAGTTTTGAGATGAAGTATTAAAATTTATGGAATAGGACTTAAAAAAAAAAGTTCTCAGATGTATTAAATTTAACTCAGGGTTCCTGCGTCTATCATTGAATCACTGAATAACAATAACCGAGAGCCCAGCTGCTGCCTGCTAATGAATCAACATAACTCGAGTACACTTTCTAATTATGGTCCTCTAAGACAGTAGTTCTCAACCTTTTTGAGTCGCGACCCCCAATTTAACATGCATGTTGTCCGTGACCCCCGCTCACTGAACACAATCTCACACGCACAGTTCAGATCACCCAAAAAAGAAACAAAATGACCAAAAAAGACACAAATTGACCAAAAAAGACAAAAAAATGACCAAAAAAAGACAAAATGACCAAAAAAGACACAAATTGACCAAAAAAGACACAAAATTACCAAAAAAAAAGACACAAAATGACAAAAAAGACACAAAATGACCAAAAAAAGGAAACAAAATGACCAAAAAAGACACAAAATGACAAAAAAAGACACAAATTGACCAAAAAAGACATAAAATGACAAAAAAAGACACAAAATGACCAAAAAAAGGAAACAAAATGACCCAAAAAGACACAAAATGACCCAAAAAGACACAAAATGACCAAAAAAAGGACACAAATTGACCAAAAAAGACACAAAATGACCAAAAAAAGGAAACAAAATGACCAAAAAAGACACAAATTGAACAAAAAAAGTAATTAAATGACCAAAAAGACTGAAACACATGAACACTTTAACACAGTGGAGACAGAGCTGACTTCCAAAATCATCTCGCGACCCCAATTGGGGTCCCGACCCTAAGGTTGAGAACAGCTGCTCTAAGAGATGTTCATTAATATGCTTCATCTAAATACATAATTACATTAAAAAGAGCTTCTCACAGCTCAAGTAGCAGAAAGTAAATGATTGAAGCATCATGTGAAGAACGGCAGACTCACAGCTCTGATAGCGGTGGTGGATAGATTTTATTTTTCATATTTCATTTTACCACTTCAGCATATCACAATAAAATATTTAATCACATGAATATTTCACACTGAAACAATATAGCATTCAGAATGCATTAAGCTGTCCTGCCTTTATTTTCTTGCCAAGAAAATGTACCAATTTCTGCCACCCCTCACCCTGTTTCTATTGGTCAAGCTGCCTGTCTGTCTCAGTCTCAGCCAATCAGAGGGCCACATGTCTGCAGGGCAGCTTGTGATTGGTCAGACTGACTGAGCAGATAAACGGGGCTTCACTGTCCTCCATATTTCCTTCACAAAAGACCTTGTATCCCTTTATAAGGCAGATGAAGCATCATCACTGATCTACATCTATTTTAATCTGCACCTCAACGTATGAACATGCAGTCAGGGTGTGTGTGTGTGTGTGTGTGTGAGACTACAGGAGTGTTAATTTATATATATATGTGTGTGTGTGTGTGTGTTTCCAGGTGTACAGACAGAATATATGTATCCAGGTGCCAGGTGTGAGTGAGTACAGCTGTGTTAGCGTGCATCGACATCTGTGTGTGTGTGTGTGTGTGTGTGTGTGTTCTTGTATTTCCTACATAGTGAGGACCAGAACACATTTTTAACCAACAGAGTGAGGACATTTTTGCAAAGTGAGGACATTTTGGCCAGTCCTCACTTCTTTAAAGGCTTTTTTTTTTTAGATTCCAGACTTTGTTTTAAGGGTTAAAGGTTACATGATAATGATAATTAACTGAAACTGTATTGTGTGGTTACAAAACTAACTAAAATTATAGTGAAATTGTCCTTCGTTTTCGTCTTTTTCAACTTTTTTCATACATAATGAAGATTGATAAGACTAAAGGAAATAAAAGCAACATTTATTATGACCTCTTTTAATCTCCCACCCAACAAATACCCCGTTACAAAAAAACTAAAACTAGTAAAAACTAAACTAAAACTAACACTAAAACTAATAAAAACGAAACTAAAACTAAAGCATTTCAAAAAACAAACAAACACTAAACTAAAACTACCAAACTCACTCTAAAAACTACTTAAAACTAACTGAATTTGAAAACAAAAATTCACAACGAAATTAAAAATTCAAAACTATCATAACCTTGCAAGGGAATTCACTATTCCAATGAGGGTCCCCACAAAGATAGAAGTACAAGAATGTGTGTGTGTGTGTGTGTGTGTGTGTGTGTGTGTGCATGAACAGAAGAAGACGGTATTCTTGACACAGAGAGGTACGACTAACTAAGCTGAGCCAGCAGTTGCCAGAGTGAAAATAGATCACACATCATCATCACATGACCCAAAATTCGTCCAATCCCAGGAGAGGATGGAAAGCCACTAATCAGCGAAACAGGAAGTCGTCTGTTCCCGCGTTGTGTGCAGTGGCGCTCCCGCTCACACACCTGTCTGTCTGTCTGTCTGCCTGTCTGTCTGTCTGTTTGTCTCTAGAAGGCGGGGGCCATGGGTCTCTGCTGTGTGAGTTTCTGGGGGTCCAGGGTTTCGGTGAAGGGCGGGGCCTGGTAGGGGTTGGTGGTTACGATGGTGGCTCCGTTGGCGATGGGGTACGGCGTTGCTCGGGCGTTGCCGGGCGGAGGATCCAGGTGTTGCCATGTGAACAAGTTCGTGCTGCTGCCGGTTAAGAAGCGGCGCAGTGCGCTCAGCGTCAGTACAGCCTGTTAGTGACACACACACACACACACACACACACAAAAACAAACAAACAAACAAACAAACATACATGCATTAGTAGAGGCTGTTAGTTACACACAGGCAGCAATCTCCGTGTCTGAGCATGGAGGCAACCAGGAAGTGCATAAAGCCTGAAATTCACCGAAAATTCCAGCAGGGGGTGCTAAGTTTGGCTGCAAAAGAAATCTGCCCATTCATTTCAGTGCTAAATTTGAAAACTTCTCACTTGATTTATAACCTCAGAAAAAATTTTCAGGGACAACATTATGGTCTCAATCGCTAGTAAAAAATCTTTAATTTTGATGTCAATAGTTCTAATAATGGCCCCATTTAGAAGAAAATAGAAGATAAAGAATTGTATGATTTGGGGCGGGGCTACCTTTGATTGACAGGTCACTGACAAGGCGAGCCGTCATCAGGAGAGAAGCAGAACAATGCGTATCCACGGCAACGTGTCAATAAAGTTATACATAACGTTATATAGATATAAAAGAGGACGTTTAGCGGTTTGGTCTCATAACTTTGACCCTTTCACTGTATTTTCACTTAATGACAGTTTATTTGAAAGTTTTGTTCAGTAAAAATGTCTTGTTCAGTGTTTGGTTGGACTAACAGACACTCCAAGGAGTCGCTGCTCAGTTTTCTGAGGTAAGAAAGATACATTTTGTTTTTGTTTTTTTGCTAGCCAAAGCTAACATCCCAGTTAATGCTCCAGTTAATGCTAACATGAATTAGCAGCAGCTTCTCTCAGTCAGGTTGAGGTGTAGAGAGGCTGTAGTCAGTGATCAGATCCCTCTCCTCCTCCACAGTCCATATATGGTCATGCTTCCTGTATCAGAAACAAGATGGCGACGAGTATAACGCTGAACTCGAGGCTTCCAACGGGCCACAAACCAATGGGTGACGTCACGGTGACTACGTCCATTATTTATATACAGTCTATGATTGTTACACACTGATTTGCATTTGAGCCACATGATTAGCACTGCAGCAATTTTTTCCACAGTAAGGTTGATGGCAAAGGGAATTTTTGCCTTGTGTTACCTACCGTGGCGGTTCTACACAGGGGCCTCCAGGGGCCACTGCCCCTGTGAAGAAGCCCTTGGCCCCTGCTGTGGCCCCTGTGTCAAATGAATAATAAAATGATCAATTTTTACAATTTTTACCTATTTTTTTGTTCAAAGATCATTCTCACTGTACTGCACTTTCAAATTTAAAAAAGTAATTGTGCACAAAAATGAGAAAACAAAGTCTCATTGTTTCAATGTATTTGTATCTTCCAAATATACTTAAATTAGATTTTTAAATAAGATAAAATAAAGGTTTTGAATGCTTAAATATAATTAAACACTGGCCCCCACAGTAAAACTGGTCTAGAACCGCCACTGGTTACCTACATTTAGCCACAAGATCATTTGTGTCTACTTGCATTACTGATGGCTGAAATTGTTGTAGAAAATCTTTAAAGAAAAACAACTGAAGACCAGGTAGATTCGAATGGCAGCCTTGTGCAGGATTTATTTAGCAAGTATCAAAAACAGATACAAATGTCAAAGGTGACTGACAGATCCTAATGGTTGAACAACACTGAGCCAGACAACACTTGGTGTCTTTTTTTTATCTTGCAGGTTCGTGCGTCAATGTTTTCTGGGTAACTAAGGTTCTAAATCAGGGGTGGGCAATTAATTTTCTCAAGGGGCCACATGACCAATACCACGAAGGTTGCAGGGGCCGGACCAAAACTCTGAACTAAATTCTGCTCAATATTAATGTAATCTCTTTATAAAATACAGTAAATTATCTGGTTTTGAGCTGCTACTGATAAGAACACATGTTATGATAAGACTGTTAATTTGGAGTAAATCAAATATAGCAGTAAAAAGTAGTAAATACTCCAATCACTATATCACTATTCCATTTATTTTAAACACAACTGTAAATGGCATTTAGCAAGGTTCCTATTGGTGTTTTTGTATTATAGCTTGTTTTTTCATGTTTGTATATTTTCTAGGTGTTTTACAATGTTGTGATGCTTTTATTTTGAAAAGGTGCCGTCCAGTGTGAAACGGGTGCTTTCATTTTGAAAGGTAGTGACAGGAAATAACCGGTAGAACGGTTAAATGAAAAAACGAACGGTAAATAATAACGAGTGCGTAGTAATTCATATAAAGTTGATATAAAGTATCAAAAAGGCTTCTATAGTGGCTGCTGACAGGACACAAGGTTTGTTAAAGTTTATTTTATTCTGTCATATCATATATATTAGTGGCTATATTTGTTGTCTTAACTATAGTAAAAGTGCTTGTTAGCTCTAGTGCTAACGCTAATGTTTGCTATTTTTTTCAAAATAAAAGCACTGCTGTCATATTGATTTCTAATTACTGGGCAACCTCATGCGGGCCGGACAAGGACAGCCAACGGGCCGGATGTGGCAAATTCCTCTTCTGATGTTATCGTATCAACCAGAGCATCCTCTTACGATATGCTAGGCTGATTCATTTAATGAGTTTGTCTTTTCCCATAAAACTGAAATCCTAAACTGTGCCAGGTCACGTAATCCTGCATTAATGTCTTATATATGTATGTTCAGCGGGTTTATACAACAAAATGACCACTATTGCTGCTTTATGCCTGTTGTTGAAGACCCAGATATGTTGGGAAAGATGTTCATAACATCATCCAGAGATGCACACAGCGTTGGATGATGTCATCAATTTTACCGCCTTCTCCAGGAACTACATTTGGATATCTTCCGCTACTGTGCTGTTGCAGTGGTATGAATCCAAATTAAACAGAATTTATTTTTGCTCTGATTTAATTTCAATAAAAGTGATGATTTTTGTCAAAAAAGTTCACATTTTAAAATGCCTAAAAATGCTTCAAATGGCTCAATTATAGTCTGTTGATAGCCTGGCTAACACCAGAGTCTAGTCTGGGAACCAGCCGTTCATTTCTCCGTAGAGGAGGTGTGGTTTACGATCCTCCGGAGCCGTTTATTGGGCGCTTAGATTGTCTATCAAAATCGTCTGTAGGTAGTTCTTAGCCAATCAGATCAGTTATACCAGATGACGTAGTAGAGCTACAGAAATTGATGTTTACATAGCCAGACTAGCCCTCTAGCATCTCTACTTTGAGAATTAACTGCTCAATTCTGCTTCTGCAACGTTTTTCTGCAGCATGTTCTGACTCTGGCTGCTCCGTAGTTTCAGCTCACAGTCTACCGGCAGTGTGTGTGTGTGTGTGTATGTGTGTGTGTGTGTGTGTGTGTGTGTGTGTGTGTGTTAGACTAGAGCGAGGGTGGGAGGGCTCTTTGGCAGGAGCCTCTGCTTGTCCTCCACGAAGGAAATGCTCTTAAATCTGTTCATTGCCAGCAGACACTGATAACCCTGAAATACACATAAATACACACAAACATGATGATGATGATGAACACACACACACACACACACACACACACACACACACACACACATGATTGAGCACACAAAAAGAGGATGGGTTTGAGACACATATGTAAAGATACAGACCCAGGTCAGGATGGAGAAGAAGCAGAAGGCGATGGTGGCTCTGGCGGCGTCGGAGCCCTGGGCCAATGGCAGCTCGTCTGGAGAGGTCGCCTGCCACTGATTGGCCAGAAAACAGAAGCCAACGAACCACAGGAAGCTGGCGAGACCTGGGGGGCGGGACACAGAGGGGTCCAGAAAAAAGGTGAGGTGTATGATCGTTAAAAACTATTAACCCTTAATAGGACACTCATTGAAATACTTGCAAATTCCAAATTTCAACCCTAGAGAATATTGGAGGATATTACATACAGCGAGAATGTGTAAAAAAAAACATACGGAAATAATATTTTGAGAAAAAAATTTACGAGTAAAGTGGCAAATGTACGAGAAAAAAATGTGCAGATTTATGAGATTTAAAGTGGTGAATCTGATATAAAAAAGTTGTTTTTTTCCCACTTTTTTCTCGTAAATCTGCGACTTTTTTCGCACAGATTTGCCACTTTACATCTCTTAAATATGCAACTTTTTTTCTTGTGGATTTGCCACTTTAATCTAGTAAATTTGCAGGTTGGGAGAACTTCAGGTAATATTTCGAGAAAAAAGTTGCAAATTTACTAGATTAAAGTGGCAAATCTACAAGAAAAAAAGTTGCAGATTTAAGAGATTTAAAGTGGCAAATTTGTATGAAAGAAGTCGCAGATTTACTTGAAAAAAGTGGGAAAAAAAGCTACTTTTTTCTCCCAGATTCAACACTTTAAATCTCATAAATCTGCAAAAAATGTTCACGCAGATTTGCCTCTTGCATGTATGTGTGTTCATGAATCTGTGTGTGTGTGCATGTGAGTGTTCGTGTTGGTGAGGGGACCATTTAGTTCATCTCCTTAATTTGATTAAATATTTCCACTGTTTTTACCAGCCTTTCTTTACAGTATAACTTATTCCAAATATGTATTTGTTCCCTATTTCTAAAAGTTAGTCTTTCCATCTCTAAACTTTGTTCTGCTGTTTATACCAAGGTTATAATAGTTTTGGATTTTTCATCAGTTTTAGTTTTAATTTCATTGTGAATTTTTGTCTTCAAATTCAGTTAGTTTTAGTTAGTTTTTAGAGTGAGTTTTCTAGTTTTAGTTTAGTTTTTATTTTTTGAAAATGCTTAGTTTTAGTTTAGTTTTTATTAGTTTTAGTGTTAGTTTTAGTTTTTTTGTAATGGGCTATATGTTGGGTGCCAGATTCAAAGAGGTCATAATACATTTTGCCTTTATTTCCTTTGGTTTATCATCTCAGCCCCAATAAGGTTATTAACTCTTACAGTTCTGGGTGTTTTGTATTTTGGTTCTAGTGTACACATCCCAGTCTCAGTAAACATATTTACCATGTGTTGCATGTTCAAATAGAAACACTGAATTATGAATGAAAAAAGTTGACGAAAACGAAAACTAAGGACATTTTCACTATAATTTTAGTTAGTTTTAGTGAGTTTTGTAACCACACAATACAGTTTCAGTTAGTTATCGTTTTTAAAAAAAACTCTAGTTTTTATTTTTACTCCAGTTAACGAAAATGTTTTTTCAATTCTAGATTTCGTTATTTCGTTAGTTTTCGTTAACTATAATAACCTTGGTTAATACCCATGCTCTTAATTTTGGTGTATTTGATTGTTTCCATGCTTTCGTCGACGGCTTCAGGACGTGAATAAATATTTATGTACCAGAGAAGATGAGGTCCAACAGGACAGCCCGTCTCCTGTCTTTGACGTTGCTGATGGAGGGAAAGTAAAAGTCCAGAACCATGAAAAAGATGCTGCCGAGGAAACAGGCCACGCCCAAGGTGACGCCATAGTTACAGGCGTCTGCGTTGTTGTTGAAGACGCAGAGTAAACGCTCGCTGCCGATGTTGATGTAGCCCTCGTTCACGATGCAGGCGAACACCACCAAGGAGAAAACCTGCAGGGGAAGACACGAGAGCTGCTTTATTATTGTAACAGACAGAAGAGAATGAAGTGACACTGGTGTATGAATTCCTGTCATTCCTCATACACGCCACACACACACACACACACACACACACGGCTTCTTTTCAAGTGTGTGTGGTGGAGACACAGAGGTACATTTCTCTTCAGTGTTTATGTAATATTATACAATTTAGTTCACCCAAATTATTGAACAAAATTGATCAACCAAAGGGTCAGTTCACTCAAATTAAAAAATCATTTCCAACTTGCTCTTAAGCCTTTATCAGGCAAAGAACTATATTTGGTAACTTCAGGTAATATTTCGAGAAAAAAAGTTGCAAATTTACTAGATTAAAGTGGCAAATCTACAAGAAAAAAGTCACAGATTTAAGAGATTTAAAGTAGCAAATCTGCGCGAAAAAAGTCGCAGATTTACGAGAAAAAAGTGGGAAAAAAGCAACTTTTTTCTCCCAGATTCACCACTTTAAATCTCATAAATCTGCAAAAAAATTTCTCGTAGATTTTCCTTTAATCTCGTAAACTTTTTTCTCAAAATATTATTTCCGTATGTTTTTTTTTTTACACATTCTGGCTGTATGTAATATCCTCCAATATTCTCTAGGGTTGAAATTTGTAATTTGCAAGTATTTCAATGAGTCCTATTAAGGGTTAAAATGGTGAATCTGAAAATCTGAATCAGAAAAAAAAACATACGAAAATAATATTTTGAGAAAAAAGTTTACGAGATTAAAGTGGCAAATCTACGAGAAAAAAATGTGCAGATTTATGAGATTTAAAGTGGTGAATCTGGGAGTAAAAAGTTGCTTTTTTCCCACTTTTTTCTCGTAAATCTGCGACTTTTTTACGTGCAGATTTGCCACTTTAAATCTCTGAAATCTGCGACTTTTTTTCTTGTAGATTTGCCACTTTAATCTAGTAAATTTGCAACTTTTTTCTCCAAATATTACCTGAAGTTACCAAATATAGTTCTTTGCCTGATAAAGGGTTAATGGTATTGAGGCACAAATAAAGTTTAAGTTCTATTTTCAGAGATCCACTTCTGAAAAAAACAAGAAAAAGAGCATGTGTATCTTTAAAAAGAGATTTTCTGCTCACTGAGGGAAAATCCTCAGATCTCTCTGTCAGCAGATATTAGAAACAGTCTGCTGTCTGAGGCAGAAAATACAGAAACTGTCCTCAGTAGATCTGTTCATTACATCAAATAACCATGAACAATATGTCCGAGCAATTAAGTTTGTTTTAAGAAATACATGTAAATGTTCTAGTAATGATCAGGACTGAAGTTGGTGAAAAGATTTAATGCAGTGAAAGTGAAAAAAAAAGGAAAATAATTTTTTTTTGCACCGAGGGTAAAATGTGGCGTAATTTCTTAATAAACTCAAACTGCTCAAAAAATAATTACGCATTAAAATCAATGTTGTTGTCAATTATTGACATATCCAAAGGTCTAATACCCCCCCCCCCCCCCCATTTAAAATAAATAAAATTAAAAAAAATTACAATTTGCACTTAGTATATGGAAAATAATAGATATTTTGTGTTTTTTATCATTTAAAATATGTGTGTTTATATTCCTAAAATGGCATTAAAATGGTAATTTTTTTAGAAATACATGTCAATTTTATAGTAATGATCAGGGCTGAAGTTGGTCAAAAGATTTAATGCAGTGAAAGTGAAAAAAAAATCGTATATAATTTTTTTTTAGCACTTTTTAGGAAAATACATTTTTTTGCACCGAGGGTAATGCATGAACATTTTCTGGAGGGGTGCTTTAACAAGGGTTAAAGGTAAAAGTCTTTCGTTTAACTAATAAACGAAACTTGGCCTTATAGAGTCTAGTTAGAATTTGACAAAATACTAATTTATTTAGGAACTGTGTATGTAGAATTAATAAAAACTAACCAATATTTTGACACAGACCTCTTTCCAATACACTGCAAAAAAAGAAAAGTTGGGTGAACTCAAAATTTCAAGGCAACAAACTTCGGTACATTTTTAAGTTGGACAATTAAACAAAATATTTTAAGTTTTGTTTTTGAGTTTGCTCAACTCTGAATTCAGATTTTTGTCAACTCAAAAAGTTGTACTAACTTATAATTTTACATTGTAATAACTTTTAATCCTTACTTCTGCTAACTTCTGCAATGTGCTGAATTGGCACGATTGTAACGCCGCTATGAAATGTCAGCTAATGTTGGGACCACAATTTTGAGTTAGCATTGATACGCTAATGGCTACTCTTGTAGCTGTAACAAGCAGCGCCGCTAGCATCAGTTAGCCGCTAGCATCAGTTAGCCTCTAGCTTTCGCTAATGACCGAATTTCACAACAAAGAAATAAGAGTTATCAGAACTATTGTCCCTTGTTGTGAACCCCAACTTAAAGATATAAGTAACAACAACTCACCAACTTGTTTTTGAGCAGACAACTGGCTTCCTTTGTTGTGCTAACTTACATTATTGCCCTAAATGTCAATAATTTATATTTCCAAGTTTTACCAACTTAAATCACTGTTTTAGGCCAAAAAATACAAGTTGGCTTTTTTGCAGTGTAGACCTGATACAATTTTTTAAATAATTGCTAGACAAAAAAATGAATCTGCAACTATACTAATTATTAATGATTTGTTTAAAAGAACAGTGTGTAGGATTTAGTGACATCTAGTGGTGAGGTTGCAGATTGCAACCAAAACAATATCCCTCTGAGAATCTACGGTGGCCTTCAGGTAATGTAAAAAAAAAAAGAAAGACGACCTGCTGCCTGTGTAGATGTGAAGAGCTCATTCTAAGCTCCTGAAAACACAATAACTGTTTCAGGTGATTACACACTAATGGACATTTTATTTTATTTCTGCCAAAAGATCCCCCTAAATCCTACACACTGGTCCTGAAAGGCATATATTTCCAAGCAAAAATGTCAAACGTTCAAAGTTTTCAGCCCTTCAGTTTTGAGGTTTTCTTCCTTTTTTCTGTTTTAAAACAAGAAAAAAAGAAGACATCACAAAGAGCAAACGATTAATTGTAATGAATTAATTGTGAAGATAATCTGCAGAGTAATAATAATTGGGGTTTTTTTTGTGTGGAAAATATATCACCAAATAAATTAGCAGACAATCAAATTATCCCCAGTTAATTGCAAAAAAAGAAGAAGTGAATTTTGGCTCTTTGAGCAGGTGGTAATCCATCTTTTCCATTTACCGCAAATAAAACCAACACCACCTCAAAAACCTCCATTGGCAAGTGTTTTGACATTTTGGTGAACTGATGCTTTTAAAAAATGTTAATTAATTCCCTTTAAAACCTGAATGCCATAATCGGACACCAACTATAGGTGATGGACATGTAGCTTTTATTATAACAATAAAATCATAAAGTCAATAATAGTCAATAAAATGCAAAAAAAAAAAAAAAAAAAAAAAAAAGATATCTTCGATTAGTCCATTAATTGATTTGTCATTTGACAGAAAAATAATCACAACTATTTTAATAATCAGTTAGTCTTTTTAGACATTTTTCAGGCAAAAACCACAAACCAGCTCCTGGTTTCTGCCTCACTTGCTGCTTTTCTTTGTCTGCTGTGACAGTAAGATGAACATTTTTATCTTTTGGACTGTTTGTTGGATAAAACAAGCAATTTGAGGATCATCACTTTTAGATTTTAGCCATTTCCACCCCTTTTTTTTACATCAAACAATGAAACAAATGAATAGAGAAAATCATGGGCAGGAGTAATTAAAAATAATCTCTTGTTGTTAAGCTCTAATCTCCACCCACAGTAACATTTAATTATAATGTCTACATTTAACAACATTTATCCAGTTTGTAGTCTTGGATGCATTGTCCAAATGTTTTCCTCTTGACTTGATTTTGTTTTTGCTGCTGCACTTGTTTGTTTTTAAAGCGCACCGTTAAAAAATGGTCTGTGACAAACCATGCTGAGGATTCATCATGTGCTTCTCCTAACTTGGTTTTCATCCCTTTAAAAAGCAGATTGTCCCTCCAGCCAGCACAATAAACGCTGAGTGACTCACAGCTGCACAGCATCACAGCCCGAGAGGAGACACAGAGGTGTTACATTCTGGTTAGGGGGCATTCTCATCCAAAGCCTTCACATCTAGACACAAAGAGGCTCCAGATAAACATATGGTAATCAGACGCTGCATGTCCTGGAGCTCCAGCCAGCAGCTGCAGCAACCAAATAATCTGAATTTACTGGAAAAAACCCGAGCTGCACAACAGATATTTAACTTTAAACATACTGAGCGTGTAAAAAAACTAATTTCTATTAATAAGGAGAGAATAAAAAACAGTGCGAGAGACTCAGACAATATGAATGGGAGACAGACAGGGGAGGGGGTGCAGGTAGGCCTGTCCATTGATATAATATTGCAGAAGAGAAGAGGCTCCACTCACCCACGACATCAGCCTGAGGACGGTCCGGGGGTGCGTGAAGAAGGCGACCGGGTCGAAGGAGACGCTCCCGGCCTTCCCGGCGCCGTACGCGCACGCTGGCTCCATCCCTCCGGCTTGGTGCAGCCTCGACGCCCGCTGAGAGATGGAGAGGAGTCGGTGAGGGAGCTGCGCGAGGCGGCGTCCTCCTCCTCCAGCCTCCGTGTGAAGTCACACCGCGTCACCGGAGCGGAGCTCAGACAGGCTGCACCGCAGAACTGACTGTCCGTTATCATTACGGTTTTATTACGGGTTTACATTTAGTGTTCAACCCACGATTTCTTATTTGTTGGTTTATTTTTTATTTTTTTTAGATTTATTTATTCATTGATAATCTATTTTTTCTCATGTGTGTGAAACAAACTAACAAACAAACAAGAAAAAAACCTATGTGGAATATAATAAATGCCACAGCAGCCATTTAAGTCTTTATGTAGGCTATATACGGTGTATATAATTTATGTATATTATGTAGTATGTATATGTATATATCTAGACATAATTAAGATTAAAAATATTGTTTGCACTAACACAGATTGTGATTTATTATTATTATATATTATCTTGTTTTGTTTTGTTTTATTTGTTTTATTTTAGGCTGATGAGGGAGAGTTTATACGGTTCAAAATGCAAAATATTACTACTTTTATTCTTTTATAGGTTTTTATTACGGCTTTAAATTTAGTGTTCAACCCACGATTTCTTATTTGTTGGTTGATTTATTTTTTAGATTTATTGGTAACGCTTTATAATAAGGTCCTGAATAACCATTAATTAACAAGTAATAAGGCATTGTTCTCACTTTAGATCTAAAAGATATATAATATGTAATTTTTCATATAATTTAACAGTGCAGGAAAGAGCATTTGGTGGAGGACGGTGCTCTGCAAGTGCTCTTAGTTTGTTTTATTTGCTCTAAAATGAATATGAATTAGTGCAGGTGCATTTTACCTGCCACACAACAATGGTAGAGACACACAGCCAGAATTTAGTGTTCCAAAAGTAATCCAAAGTATTTAGGATGCAATACACGTAATTTATGTAATCTAATGGAAATTGTTACAAGTTACATTTATGGGTATGCAGTAATCTGTAGTGGAATGTGTTTTAAAAGTCAAAGATCTTGTAGCTATTAGAGTTTAAACTCAAGACTTTATTAGACAGACAGTTAATGACAGCTTGGCTGAGCAGATAAAACCAGATCTGTGTAGAGAGTACTGACTAAAAGGTATCACACACACACACACACACACACACACACTTTACTCTCTTTGTCTCTGTATTAAAGCTCGTCTTTGGATTTGTTGGCTTTTTTTGCCTCTTCAGCTTTAGCAGCCTCAATGTACTTCCTCCTGTCTTCATCCTCCTGCAGACACAAAAGAAACAAATCTATTTTTAACAGATGATTTAAAAAAAGGCAGTTTTCAAACACACACACACACACACACACAAACAGACACTTATACACAGTCATCAAGAAAACTCAAACCACTGCAGTGATGTTGATGTTTTAGGGCTGATAATTTACCTTAACTCTGGCTTTTTTGGCTTTAGCCATCTCTTTATCTAAAAACTTGACCAGGTCCTTCACCTTCCTGTTCCCGGTGTAAACCACCACCTGACAGGAACAAAACATTATTACCTCCATATATGTCAAATTTCTCCCACAAGGCAAAGATAATGCACATAATCCCACACTGTTCTGTAGTCCTTTGACAGAAAGTTGCTTCTTTTATGCATGAAACTCCCTGACATATATTACAGTAGGCTATATACACTGCAAAAAAGGCAACTTGTATTTTTTGTGGCCTAAAACAGTGATTTAAGTTGGTAAAACTTGGAAATATAAATTATTGACATTTAGGGCAATAATGTAAGTTAGCACAACAAAGGAAGCCAGTTGTCTGCTCAAAAACAAGTTGGTGAGTTGTTGTTACTTATATCTTTAAGTTGGGGTTCACAACAAGGGACAATAGTTCTGCTAACTCTTATTTCTTTGTTGTGAAATGCGGGAAAGCGGTGAAGTTCGGTCATTAGCCAAAGCTAGCGGCTAACTGATGCTAGCGGCTAACTGATGCTAGCGGCTAACTGATGCTAGCAGCGCTGCTTGTTACAGCTACAAGAGTAGCCATTAGCGTATCAATGCTAACTCAAAATTGTGGTCTCAACATTAGCTGACATTTCATAGCGCCGTTACAATCGTGCCAATTCAGCACATTGCAGAAGTTAGCAGAAGTAAGGATTAAAAGTTATTACAATGTAAAATTATAAGTTAGTACAACTTAGTTAAATTGACAAAAATCAGAATTCAGAGTTGAGCAAACTCAAAAACAAAACTTAAAATATTTAGTTTAATTGTCCAACTTAAAATTTTATCGAAGTTTGTTGCCTTGAAATTTTGAGTTCGCCCAACTTTTCTTTTTTTGCAGTGTATTGGAAAAAGGTCTGTGTCAAAATATTGGTTAGTTTTTATTAATTCTACGTACACAGTTCCTAAATTTTTCCTAATTAGTATTTTGTCAAATTCTAACTAGACTCCAAGGCCAAGTTTTGTTTATTAGTTAAAAGAAAGACTTTTACCTTTAACCCTTGTTAAACCCCTCCAGAAAATGTTCATTTTTTTGCAGTGTATATAACAGAGAAATAATAATTGATATGCGTCGTACTCGTTCAGCGTAGAGAGCGGGGAACAGGCAGAGTGAGGGGTAGGCGCCCTGCATCGACAGGTTGATGTTGTTGGCTGAAGCGTCGATGCGAGCGACGACCACGTGCTCTCGCTCCTTCAAGGCCTCGGCCAGCTCCTCCCACAGCGCAAACACAGCGCGGGACTCCGCACTGTAGGGAAGATCTGAAATACAGATATGGTTCATATATCTTTAACCCTTAATAGGACATTCATTGAAATACTTGCAAATTCCAAATTTCAACCCTAGAGAATATTGGAGGATATTACATACTGTCAAAATGTGTAAAAGAAACATACGGTCCCGGGGGAGGGGGGTAATATTTTGAGAAAAAAGTTTACGAGATTAAAGTGGCAAATCTAGAAATAAATACGTAGATTTATGAGATTTAAAGTGGTGAATCTGCGAGAAAAAATGTCCTTTTCCCCCCAATTTTTTCTCGTAAATCAGATTTTTTTCGCGTAGATTTGCCACTTTAAATCTCTTAAATCTGCGATTTTTTTTCTTGTAGATCTGCCACTTTAATCTACTAAATTAGCAACTTTTTTTCTCTAAATATTAATTATTATTACAAGTCACTGAAGAATAACTCAGTAACAATATAACATATACATACAGCCAGAATGTGTGAAAAAACATACGAAAATAATATTTTGAGAAAAAAGTCTACGAGATTAAAGTGGCAAATCTATGAGAAAATTTTTTGCAGATTTATGAGATTTAAAGTGGTGAATCTGCAAGAAAAAAGTTGCTTTTTTCCCACTTTTTTCCCTTAAATCTAAATCTCGCGCAGATTTGCCACTTTAAATATCTTCAATCTGCGATTTTTTTTTTCTTGTAGATTTACCACTTTAATTGAGTAAATTTGCAACTTTTTTCTTGAAATATTACCTGAAGTTACCAAATATAGTTCTTCGCCTGTTTAAGCAATGACTACAAGTGGAAAGAGTGGAAAGCAAAGAGAGTAAAAAAGAAAAGGCAGTCGATGGTAAAACACAGTGTGACCCAGCAAGCATGGATTGACAAATGACATCTAGAGGCAAATAAATTGGTTATCTATGTTAAATTTGTGACGTGAATGCTCAGATGAACTCTTGAATGAATTTAGCCCAATAAATACTTCAGTGTCTAGTAGAGGTAGGGGCGAAAATTGATACAGCACAGTATCGTGATATTTTGCATGGCAATATTATATCGATTCATGGCCGATAAGTATCGATGTTTAGCGTACCGATGGCTGTCAGCCTCTTTTTTTCTTGGAGGCCATTCTGCAGGCGGGCTCACTGGATAGTGTTTAAACCAAGAGTGTGTTTACGTACAGAACATGACAAACACGGTGAGGTTGGGGTTGAAGGCGACTTTCTCCAGAGTCGTTCCCACCAGCTCCTTCACCGGCTGCTCGTCCCATCCTTCAGGGATCGGCTCGCTCTGCATCTTAGGCTGTTACACAAACACAAACACAGTATTTACATCAGTCTGCTTCTCTACTTCCTGTTGTATCACACAATAAATAAGAGTTAACCCTTTATCCGGTAAGGAACTATATATGGTCACTTCCACGGACATCCAAAATCGCTACGCAGCAAAAAATGTTTTACCCTAGACAGGCGAGGAACCATATACGGTCACTTTATTGATCTTGATTTTCAACCAAAAAATGTTATATTTTTAAAAATGTCACAAATGTAAAAAAGTATTGTAGTGTCCTGCAATGACACTTTAGGGTTGAGATTGTGAATTTCCAAATATTTCAATGAGATAAAGGGTTAATGTCACCTTGGCCTTGCCGTCGAGGTAGGACTGGCAGAAGGTTTTGATGGTCTTCACATCCAGAGTGTCGGAGGGCAGGTGGTAGGTCACGTGGTCTGTCAGGTTCACCATTCGGATCAAAGGAGCCTCGAACTCCCGAACCCGGAAATACTCCATAATCCGTCCGTTACGAGGCTCGTCCACGTTCACCCACACAAACAAAATCTAAACACACACACACACACACACACACATACAGAGGTACGAAAGAGGATTAGGGCCAGGTAGGAGAAAATAAAAAATCATTATTAAATTTGAGAAAAAAGTCAAAATGTTGAAATACAATGTCAAGAAAATACGTATATAATATAGCCTGACTAACATTAGTTTGGAAACCAGCCGTTCATTTCTCCGTAGAGGAGGTGTGGTTTACGATCCTCCGGAGCCGTTTATTGGGCGCTTAGAATGTCTATCAAAGCGTCTGTAGGTAGCTCTTAGCTAGCTAGCGGGGCTAGTAGCGGGGCTAGTATCGGCACTAGTAGCGGGGCTAGTAGCGGGGCTAGTAGCGGCGCTAGTAGCGGGGCTAGTAGCAGGGCTAGTAGTGGGGCTAGTAGCGATGCTAGTTGGTAGATTAGTAGATTAGACTTTTCCCAAATCCTGTCGGAAGCAAGGCTAAAACATCCTTTTTCTTGGTGAAACAATAGTCTGCTGCAGCCATGTTGGATCCGTAAGAAAACTACAAAACTACAAGCTTCCGTCTGCCGAGTAGTACGCGTCATCGTCTTGCCGTCCTTTCCCGTTCTGTGATTGGATCCCTAAAACAGAGCTAAGAAACGGCCCTGGTTGCCAGACTGCCTGGAGGTTCGAAATTAAATTTGAGCGTGCAAGGCAGTATGGGTATACCCAGGCTATATATAATATATAATATAATCCAATATGTCAAAAAAAATTCACATAAATTACATAAAAGCTGATTTTCAAAACAATAGTTGTTGTAGCCTACTACCAAGAATAGCTCATTTATGTGTCGAGGGATTTTAGTACTTCTACACCATTAAATATTGTAGTTATTCCTCATTTTATAACATTGGTGGAAATCAGGTTGTTGCTCGCAGTCGGCCAAACTGTTCAGATTGAAAACAATGTTCCTCTGAGGACTTATACTGTGAATATCTTTCCAACTTTACTGAAAACTAAAAAATTACTTCATACTCATCATTTCAACTTTTTGCTCTAAATTGTATTTCAACTTTATTCTCAACATCTCAACTTTATTCTTGTTATTTTGACTTTTTTCTTGAACTGCATGATGAAAAAAAACCCTCTCATTATTTTTTTCTCCTTTTCTTCTTTTTCATAGAGAGGTTACAAGTATATCATCCTCCTATATGTGTTGCAACGTGTTTCTACCTTCATCCTGAAAGCTTCTGCGGAGCTCTTAAAGGCCTCATGGATCTCTTTGAAGCCAGCAGAGCTTTTGTTGACAAACAGGAGGGCGTGGTTCAACACGGGGGAAGTTAAAATCTGAGTGGCTGTCTGCAAGAGAGCAAATATCACAAACACATGGCCGTTACCAAGGTGACATGATGTGTGTCTGAATGTGATTTTAGCAAATACAAACTGTTGAGTTAAATCTCAGCTGTGATGAGATTTAACTCAAAAACTATACAGTCACCAATGAAGTTGGAATAATTTTGTTTTCAGACACAATCCTCTGTTAACCCTTAACTCTTTATCAGGCAAAGAACTATATTTGGTAACTTCAGGTAATATTTCGAGAAAAAAGTTGCAAATTTACTAGATTAAAGTGGCAAATCTACAAGAAAAAAAGTCGCAGATTTACGAGAAAAAAGTGGGAAAAAAGCAACTTTTTTCTCCCAGATTCATCACTTTAACCCTTAATAGGACACTCATTGAAATACTTGCAAATTCCAAATTTTAACCCTAGAGAATATTGGAGGATATTACATACAGCCAGGATGTGTAAAAAAAAACATACGAAAATGATATTCTGAGAAAAAAGTTTACGAGATTAAAGTGGCAAATCTAGAAATAAATACACAGATTTATGAGATTTAAAGTGGTGAATCTGCGAGAAAAAAGTTGTTTTTTTCCCACTTTTTTCTCATAAATCTGCGACTTTTTTCGTGCAGATTTTCCACTTTAAATCTCTTAAATCTGCGACTTTTTTTCTTGTAGATTTGCCACTTTAATCTAGTAAATTTGCAACTTTATTCTCGAAATATTACCTGAAGTTACCAAATGTAGTTCTTTGCCTGATAAAGGGTTAATAGGACACTCATTGAAATACTTGCAAATTCCAAATTTCAACCCTAGAGAATATTGGAGGATATTACATACAGCCAGAATGTGTAAAAAAAAACATAAGGACCCGGGGGAGGGGGGGTAATATTTTGAGAAATAAGATTTAAAGTGGCAAATCTACGAGAAAAAAATGTGCAGGTTTATGAGATTTAAAGTGGTGAATCTGCAAGAAAAAATGTCCTTTTCCCCCCAATTTTTTCTCGTAAATCAGACTTTTTTGTGCAGATTTGCCACTTTAAATCTCTTAAAACTGCGACTTTTTTTCTTGTAGATTTGCCACTTTAATCTAGTAAATTAGCAACTTTTTTCTCTAAATATTAATTATTATAGTATAGTGTAGTAAAATCATGTAAATAATAATTAATAATATAAATAATATAATATAATAATATAAATTAATAAATCACATTGTCACAATCATTTCATGGAAAGAGGTAAAAGATATTTTATTTCTAACTTTATGGGCGACTGTGTAGTTGAAGTAACCGTTTTCGTGAGTTTGAATACAAAAACAAATTCCAAACTTGGGAGCAGAGAAGTTATATTATGTTAATACTCGACCTCTCCAGTGTACTCAGTGACTGGATCCATCTGGTAGACGGTGATAAAAACGATCAGCATCTCTTTAGATGTCTGAGGCATCATTTTGTAAGCCTGGATGAGCTTAGACTGCAGCAGACAAACACACACACACACACACACACACACAGGTAAAAATGCAATGAATAAATTAATGCATTCTAACAGCTTGATGCGACGGTTTAATTATTCAAACCCTTTCTCTTGAATTCAAAATGCCCAGAAATGTAAATAACTGAGTTTGCAGTAAGAAAACACAGACATGTAGCAGCCACCTGTCTGAGATGTACGTTGCATTTAAAGTACCTTCTTGAACAGCAGCACGACATCATGTGTGAGGCCATACTTGGTGATAATTTCATCACTCTCCGTCACATTAAAGTTGATATCAGGAAGCTCGATGGCTGCAGCGTAAAACGCCTCTACGTACTCGCTGTTCAGCTCCTAAAATCAGACGCAAATGTATAAAAACACACACGAACATGTAAAATCAGACACAAACATGTAAGAAAACCACACAAATATATAAAATCAGACAATTGATTAAGGCCACAACAACACTGCAAAAAAAGAAAAGTTGGGTGAACTAAAAATTTCAAGGCAACAAACTTCGATAAAATTTTAAGTTGGACAATTAAACTAAATATTTTAAGTTTTGTTTTTTAGTTTGCTCAACTCTGAATTTCTCTGGCACGATTGTAACGCTGCTATGAATGTCAGCTAATGTTGTGACCACAATTTTGAGTTAGCATTGATACGCTAATGGCTACTCTTGTAGCGGTAACAAGCAGCGCGGCTAGCATCAGTTAGCCGCTAGCATCAGTTAGCCGCTAGCTTTTGCTAATGACCGCATTTCCCAACAAAGAAATAAGAGTTATCAGAACTATTGTCCCTTGTTGTGAACCCCAACTTAAAGATATAAGTAACAACAACTCACCAACTTGTTTTTGAGCAGACAACTGGCTTCCTTTGTTGTGCTAACTTACATTATTGCCCTAAATGTCAATTATTTATATTTCCAAGTTTTACCAACTTAAATCACTGTTTTAGGCCAAAAAATACAAGTTGGCTTTTTTGCAGTGAACAGTTACAGTCTGGGTAAAGTACAATCAGAGATTTGTATGAAATCGATGTGTGATCGCTGATACATTTATGACAACATTTGCTGAGGCCGCCGTCAGAAGATTACAATGTCTGCAGTAATATCCTACTGAAAAAATCACAAGAAAAAATTGTGCAGATTTATGAGATTTAAAGTGGTGAATCTGCGATAAAAAGTTGCTTTGTCCCCCACTTTTTTCTCGTAAAAATCGTAAAACTTTTTTCGCACAGATTTGCCACTTTAAATCTCTTAAATCTGCAACTTTTTTTCTTGTAGATTTGCCACTTTAATTTAGTAAATGTGCAACTTTTTTCTCGAAATATTACCTCCGCCCCCTGGTTTGTATTTTTATTTTCATTCATACTTAATATGCCGTCATAGTCAAGTTCTCCTTGTACAAGTCACTGAAGAATAACTCATTTGGACGACATTTTTACATTGGAGGTCAAGGCCAATAAAGTTATTATATTATTATCATACTGATTGGTTAAATGTCATGGTGTCACCATCTGTAACGCCTGATCTTTGGTGATTAGCTGGGAGAAAAATCCATGTGGTTCTACCTCACAGAGAGAAATCGGGACCCCATTTTGGATGTCCGCTGAAGTTACCAAATATATTTCTTTGCCCCATAAAGGGTTAATCCTCTGTTTTTCCGACAATGTTTGTCGCTGAAAGTGGGGGGTCGGATCGGGATCACTTTGAATCTGGGGGGGACATATCCCCCCTGTCCCTAGTGCCATCTGCACGCATGCATTTTATCAACGCCCCCAGTGTTTCGGAGCAGAGAATACTGCTCATTTTCCACAATTTTTTTCCACTTGGCAATTTATCTTCTGTATCAAATTTGGCCGGGTGTTTAATAACTCCTTTTTCTGTGGTGTGGAAAACTCAGATCACATATTGTGAAGGAAATTTGGTGTTTCCTGCATGGTTGGACATGAAGTAGGCGGCGACCTACTTGATATTCAAGACACAAGGCATTGTGGGAAGATAGGGCCGCATTGAGTCTTGCTGAAGAATCAATGCTGGGAAATACAACATATATAAGTCGAGCGGTGTACGGGGCTTTGTTTTATTGTAAAATAGCCATTGTGAATTGTGCGGTGTATGGAACACGAATGTGCTAATAAAACTTGCTGAACAGAGTATTGAGTGCTTCGTGTTTGGCCAGCTCACCCATTAACTTAGTGCAGTTGTTAAAATTGTCACGACACACACACACACACACATATATATATATATATATACACTACCGGTCAAAAGTTTTCGAACACCCCAATTTTTCCATTTTTTTATTGAAATTCAAGCAGTTCAAGTCAAATGAACAGCTTGAAAGGGTACAAAGGTAAGTGAGGTAAATAAAAAAAGGTAAGCTTAACCAAAACTGAAAGATCATGTACATTTCAGAATTATACAAATAGGCCTTTTTTTCAGGGAACAAGAAATGGGTTAACAACTTAACTCTATGAAGGATTGGGCTATTTTGTCCATTTTTTAATTCTTTTCATGTCTTTTTAAGTCATTTTGTGTCTTTTTTGGTCATTTTGTGTCTTTTTTTTAGTCATTTTGTGTCTTTGGTGTCTTTTTTTGTCATTTTGTGTCTTTTTTTAGTCATTTTGTGTCTTTTTTTAGTCCTTTAGTCCAACATAAAATGTGATTTTGAATCTTTTTTTTAAACTTTCAAAACACTATCACGCTCAATAAAGAATTGTAAATGTTGCAAATGTGCATTAATTTCAGACTACACTGAGATATTAAACTGCATCATTTTCAATAAAATTCTGGAAAAGTTGGGGTGTTCTAAAACTTTTGACCAGTGGTGTATATATATATTAACTTTACCAGGACTTAAAAACTAAACAGATGTTTTTGCACCTTAAAGAATCCAACCACCGTCAGCTCCTCTGAGGCCTCTGATTGGCTCAGATCAGCAATGAGGTCAGCAGCAGACCCAGACCTTCTCTTCAGCCAGGTCAGGATGGACGCCGAGCTCTTAGGAACTTCATCACAAAATCATTTCAAGAGTCAACAGTGCAGCTTATATCAAGAAATAGTTACATAGTTTATTTTTGGAAATATTTGCTTTCTTGCAGAGAGTTTAACAATATCCACAATAGGAAAAAGGCTCTTACTTGAAAGATATTTAACCCTTTGATGCACAACATATGGACAAACCTTCTAATACACAACATGGGTCAAAAATGACTCATTCATCCAAAGTTGATTTAAAATTAAATGACCTAATACTATAATAATAGTCATATGTTTCAAATAGTAACTTTCCACACTCATTCAATTTAATATATTTAACATGTTTATGTATCATTTTGTCACACATACAGTGTATCTGGAAGGTTTTCACAGCGCTTCATTTTTTCCACATTTTTTTATGTTTCAGACTTATTCCAAAATTGTATACACACAATACCCCATAATAAAGTTTTTGACCCATGTTGTGCATGAGAAGAGTAGTGATACAAAAAGGGTTTTTATTCAAAAAGTAAGAAATGAAAACAAAAAATTAGGATGTATGATGATCAAAAACAAGTTGATTTAGGAAAACCTGGAATATTAAATGATGAAATTAATTTATTGCAAAGATATAGAAAAATAAAAACTCAGTCAGTCACTTTAGACCTATGTTGTGCATCTAAGGGTTAACTAAAGTTAGTGGATGTACTATTTGTTATGTGGACGTACCAGGACAGGCCACAGGGTTGTGTTTGTCTCCAGAGAGGTAGAGCCTGATGGTGGCGAGGCCCGTCACCTTCAGCTCTTTAGCCAGATCTTTCTCCTTCGACACATCAACCACTGCCAGTTTGACCTCTGACCCCCGGAGCTGTGCAGCAGCATCTTCGAATGCTGCCGAGGTACGATGGCCTTCTCCAGACAGAGGGGTATCTACACACACACACACACACACACACAATAAGCACATTCGGTAACGCTTTATATTAAGGTCCTTGTAATAACCATTAATTAACAAGTAATAAGGCCCTTGTAAGTCCTTACACTTGTGTTTCGTTTCGAGTTAAATTAATTTCAGCTATAAAGATGAGGCGGCTCTTCTTCATGCACATTTTTTTTTAAGTTTGAAAGCCACAGTTTTAAACTTTTATATAGTTGTAATGTGAAAGTAATATCAAGACAGATATTCTGTTGGAGAAAAACATGTTTTTAATTAGTAACGTTGAATTAAAAGTACACATTATTGACACAATCAATTGTTATGCTTTTGCCACATTTATCAAACTGAATGAGATACAGATTTCTAAAGAAATCTGGGTAACGCTTTATATTAAGGTCCTTGTAATAACCATTAATTAACAAGTAATAAGGCCCTTGTAAGTCCTTACAAGATGCTTATTAACATTATTGTGTGTTTATAAGCTTATATAAGTGTTAATAATGGCATTACAAACACCCATGACCCACCCATTATGTCTTTGCCATGCCTTTATTAATCTTATTTTGTTTGCTTATTGATATTAAGATATACTTTATTGCTCATCTATTATAAGTTAACTATAAGTTAACTATGCTTTTTGCAACTACCGGATCTAAAGCGAGAACAATGCCTTATTACTTGTTAATTAATGGTTATTAAGGACCTTATTATAAAGTGTTACCGCACATTCTGCTACAACCATGCATCAGTGCATAGGAGTGCTTATAACTTTAGTTATACAGTGCTATAAGGAGGTAACAACACAATATAAGTATGTTTATAATACATTATAGATATGGGGTTATAGAAAGTGCTGCAACATAGGTTTATTACACAGCTTTTACCAGCTCTGAAACAATGTAAACATTAATGCATTATTCATCATAAATCATTATATATAATATAATAAATTTTTAAATTTAATTTTTAAAAATACTTTAGCATTTGAATAAAGTTTTAAATGGATGGTGGAATTGTTACACTGACTATAAATTAGTATAAATAACAACATGATCATCATTTTTATGCTTCCCTGTGCTGGAATCAAGTTCTGTACTTTAGAACAATTTTGAGGTATTTGTACTTGACTTGAGTATTTCTATCTTATGTAACTTTATACTTCTACTTCACCATATTTTAGAGGTAAATATTGTACTTTTTACTCCTTTTACTACATTTAGCTGCCAGATTTAGTAACTTTCCTGGTTGAGATTAAACACACATATATATATATATATATATATATATATATATATATATATATATATATACTGTGACGACTACATTGCCTCACTGTGGGACAAATAAAGTTTTATCTTGTTTATTTATTAATTTTAGGATGATGAGGGAGAGTTTTTACGGTTCAAAATGCAAAATATTACTACTTTTATTCTTTTATAGTTCCAGTTTAAGTGGGCAGTCACTGTCTTTCCAAATTGATTACTTAAAGGGATTTTACTTTATTACCTCTGCCAAGGAGGTTGTTTTTTCAATTTTGTTTGTCATTTTTGAAAATTAAAGCACATAACATTATATTAAGTAGTCAACTTTAACCATATTTTGACAGAAAAACACTAAAATTACATATATGCATGGGTCCATTCTGCAGAACGACTACTTTTGATACTTCAAGTACATTTTGATGCTGATACTTTAGGTTTTGAATGCATGTTCTGTACTTTAGAACAATTTTGAGGTATTTGTACTTGACTTGAGTATTTCTATCTTATGTAACTTTATACTTCTACTTCACCACATTTTAGAGGTAAATATTGTACTTTTTACTCCTTTTACTACATTTAGCTGCCAGATTTAGTTACTTTTCTGGTCGAGATTAAACATATATATATATATATATATATATATATATATATATATATATATATATATATATGCTATTGCCTCACTGTGGGACAAATAAAGTCTTATCTTGTTCGTTTTATTTATTAATTTTAGGCTGATGAGGGAGAGTTTTTACGTTTCAAAATGCAAAATATTACTACTTTTATTCTTTTATAGTTCCAGTTTAAGTGGACAGTCACTGTCTTTCCAAATTGATTACTTAAAGGGATTACTTTGTTACCTATTTTTTTTTCAATTTTGTTTGTTTGTCATTTTTTAAAATTAAAGCACATAACATTATATTAAGTAGTCAACTTTAACCATATTTTGACAGAAAAACACTAAAAGTACATATATGCATGGGTCCATTCTGCAGAACGACTACTTTTGATACTTCAAGTCCATTTTGATGCTGATACTTTAGGTTTTGAATGCATGTTCTGTACTTTAGAACAATTTTGAGGTATTTGTACTTGACTTGAGTATTTCTATCTTATGTAACTTTATACTTCTAATCTGCGCTGTGTGAGTGTTTGTGTGTAACTTACAGAAGTGCACCAGCAGCTGCTTGTGTTTTCTCAGAGCTCGGTTGAAATTTCCTTTCTCCAGCTGCAAAACTTCATCCTCCTCCTTCGTCTTCTTCTTCTCTGGTTGTTTGTCAGCGGCGACAATCACCCAGAGACAGAAGGCCGTCAGCCCCAGCAGCAACAGTGACCTCATGACGCCTCACACACACACTCACACAATGGACACTGGAGCAATCTCCACCAGAAGGTATGAAGGGAGTGGTGGAGTGAAGGGCTCATATATATGAGTGTGTGTGTGTGTGTGTGTGCTGAGCTGGTAGTGTAGAATCCTTTTGTTATCTGCCGACTAGACCCACCAGTCGGTAGCTGATTAACTTTCCTATCTGAGCCCTGCTGTACCTCTGCTATTGGCTGCTGGTATTATCAACTATATCACTAATATCAAAATGCCCTTTGCCTAACACTGTTAAACACCTCAGCAAGGTCACAATGGAAGCACACACACACACACACACACACACACACACACACACACACACACACACAGTGGTGGAAAAAGTATTTAGATCCCTTATTGAAGTAAAAGTAGTAATACCACACTCTGGAATTACTCCACTACAAGTAAAAGTCAAAAAAGTTGAAATTGTGGCTTATCAACACCTCCAGCTGCCAACACTAAAAAATAAGCCTGTTGTGTTTTGATGTTATGATAAAATGTTATGTTGTGATGTTGTATTTTTTTCTTAATCGTATTGTAAGTGTTTGTATATGTATTTTGTATATTGTATGTATTTTTTATTTTATTTATTGTTTGTTTGTTTTTGTTTGTTTGTTTTTTGTTTCGTAATTCTCTGCTTTTTTACATCATGGCCAGGGGACTACAGATAGAAACTAGCCTTCTGGCTAATTCTGTTTTTTTTAACCATGTATAATCATGTGTTTTATGAAATTGTACTGTCCCCTTTTAAATAAACTAATAATAAGAAGAAGAAGTCCTGCTTTCAAAACTTACTGAAGTAAAAGTGCAAAAGTACCGGCTTTAAAATACTCATTCTGCAGAAGGTAATATATATTCCAAATATATTTTTGATGCATTTACTTAAACAGTGTTTTTAACTATATAATAACCCTTTATCAGGCAAAGAACTATATTTGACTAACTTCAGGTAATATTTCGAGAAAAAAGTTGCAAATTTACTAGATTAAAGTGGCAAATCTACAAGAAAAAAGTCGCAGATTTACGAGAAAAAAGTGGGAAAAAAGCAACTTTTTTCTCCCAGATTCACCACTTTAACCCTTAATAGGACACTCATTGAAATACTTGCAAATTCCAAATTTCAACCCTAGAGAATATTGGAGGATATTACATACTGCTAGAATGTGTAAAAAAAAAAAAAAACATACGAAAATAATATTTTGAGAAAAAAGTTTACAAGATTAAAGTGGCAAATCTACAAGGAAAAAATGCTCAGATTTATGAGATTTAAAGTGGTGAATCTGGGAGAAAGAAGTTGCTTTATCCCACTTTTTTCTCGTAAATCTGCGACTTTTTTCGCAAAGATTTGCCACTTTAAATCTCTTGAATCTGCGACTTTTTTTCTCGTAGGTTTGCCACTTTAATCTAGTAAATTTGCAACTTTTTTCTTGAAATATTACCTGACTCTAACTACCAAATATAGTTCTTTGCCTGATAAAGGGTTAAATACATACATAATCACTTTAAATTGATCATGTTTTTTATGTTAAATCTAGATCTGAAAAGTTACTAAAGCTGGCAGCTAAATGCAGTGGAGGAAAAAGTACAATATTTACTTCAAAATGTGGTGGAGTAGAAGTATAAAGTTACATAAAATGGACTGTGGTAACAAAGTATTCAGATCCTTTAATTAAGTAAAAGTACTGATATCACACTGTGAAATTACACCACTACTGCATTCAAAACTTACTTAAGTAGAAGTACAAAAGTATCAATAGAGAATAATCCACATGAACATGCCCCTTTTATCGGAAATGGAACATTTCTGAAAACTTGGTTCACAAGTTATGTGCAGGACAGGACAGGGTTTGAATTAAAGTTACAGCTTGTTTGTTATAAAGAGAGTCTAGTCTTGATGTATGATTAATTATTTAATTGGATTATTGCTGCGTCATGTTTATTCGATACAACATTGTGTTGCAGGGTTCAAATGACTGTCTGTTTGTTTGTGGCTCTGCAGTTTGTCAGCTATGTTCAGTGGGTTGATTTTAGCATCTACCAGCAATGACATCCTCCAGGAAGTTAATGCTAGTCAGCCAGGTGAGGAGCTGTCTATGATATCAGTCTTTATGCAAAACTAATCTTTCCTCTCTAAACTCTCAGGCAGGAGAGAGAGAGAGAGAGAGAGAGAGAGAGAGAGAGAGAGAGAGAGAATCAAGTATCAAGTTATTATCAAGAAAATGGATGAATGTATTTTCTCAAAATGTTGAACTGTTCCTTCAACCCTTAATAGGACACTCATTGAAATACTTGCAAATTCTTGAATATTGGAGGATATTACAAACTGCCAGAATGTGTAAAAAAAAAAAAAACATATGGACCCGGGAAAGGGGGGTAATGTTTTGAGAAAAAAGTGGAGAAAAAAGAAAAAAAAAAAAAAAAAAGAAAAAAGTAGCTTTTTCCCACTTTTTTCTTGTAAATCTGCAAATTTTTTCGCAAAATAACTTTTTTCTCGAAATATTACTTCAACTTTGTTTGTACGAATGTTTCTTGACGATTTTTTTCTCTAAATTTTTCATTTTTACATCGGAGGTCAAGGTCAATAAAGTTAATATTATTATAGTATTATCATACTGATTGGTAGCCTGATCTTTGCTGATTAGCTGGAAGAAATCCATGTGGTTAAGATACAAATCTGTTTAGAAGAAGGTAACTATTTATTCTTTTCAATAACATTAACCGCTTATCTGCAATCGGGTCACAGGGGGCTGGAGCCTATCCCAGCTGTCATTGGGCGAGAGGCGGGGTACACCCTGGACAGGGTGTCAGACTGACACATAGAGACAGACAGTCACACTCTCATTCACACCTACGGGCAATTAAGAGTCCCCAGTTAAACCTAAGTGCATGTTTTTGGATTGTGGGAGGAAGCCGGAGAACCCGGAGGGAACCCACGCTGACACGGGGAGAACATGCAAACTCCACACAGAAGAGCCGCAGGCAGGAGGCGAACCGGCGACCCTCTAGCTGTGAGGCGAGAGCGCTAACCACTACACCACCGTGTAGCCTATTTTTGTAGTTGTGTTTTTTTGGAGTTTTTGTAACTATTTATACTTTTCTTATTTCTAGTTATGATGGTTTGTCTTTCACCTTTTAAAAAAACAATTATAGACTTATACAGATTTATAAAAAGAAAAAACTCCTTAGTTAATGTTAGTTACCTGCAATACACTTAATTGTTTACGACATTACAAACCTGAACTGTTTGCAAGTAATTGACAATGACCATATTTAAAAACTCTTCGAAAAAAAACAAAAAAAACTCTTTTATAGTCAAAAGGATTATTTATGACACAGAATTGAACTTGGTAAACATTTTGTACAAGATACATTTGCGATACAGTTTAAAGGATTGAATAGTTTTTGTTTCTTGATAACATAATAACAATAAATCTGTCAATTTGAGTAAACTTATAAACATTTCTTTTACAGCAACCACAACCTGTAATATTTTACAAACTACATTAACTCTCTGTAATAAAAGTTCTGTCGATCACTTTGAGTTGTAGCAGGTTACAATCTGTGTTAATATTTAACAGATTGTACCTTAAAGGCCCTGCACACACACACACACACACACACACACACACACACACACTGGTTCAGCTGCGATTACATCAGGTCACTTCCATGTCGAATAAGAATGATAAAAGCTTCCTTTTCTTTTTACAGTCCTAACAAAGCTAATCACCTGTGCAGGTTTATCTTAAATGTGCAGGGCCTTTAAAAGAATATGCAGAAAAATAAATCAGAGTGTGTTTTCCAATCTACTTTGTTTGAATAACCAAAGAAAATCAGGTCTGGCATTCAAGTCGGGACAAGATGCCTCCTTCATTATTAAAGTAAACATTAATGTTAGCTCTATATAGATTAGATAAAGACTAATAACAAATATTTAGTTATTTAAATATTTAAATATAGAACATACAATTGTAAAATAAATGAAAACCATAAACAACACGATGCATTAAGTCTCTGGAATGGACATCATCTTGTTCACCATAAAATAAATGTCCTGTGTGTAGTCTGTACAACCGTTCTGCACACATAAGGGAAAATAAAGGTGTTTGCACATGCAGGGACGGATTTAGTATTCTCTTACTCTGCATCGATTTGAATTAAAACCCCCACAGTACATTCAAGCCTCATTTCCACTGCACGATTCGACTCTAATCGACTCGACTCACTTTTGGTTCCAGATGCTTTTCTTGATTTTGTTTTCTCAGAGATAGAAACCTCTTCAGTGTAGGTGAGACAGTCTTCTACCCCAAAAAATGTCCCCATGTGTTGTTTGTAGTTATCAGGCCTTTATTGGCTGCAGTAAATATGAAGGACACGAAGGCAGAAGGATATGGAGTATAAGGAATGACAAAGTCCACTTTACTTGTGTGAAACTAAAGCCAAAGTTATTACTTGAACTTCAATGTGTAGTAACATCTACTTCGTATGCTTTGTAAATGCCTATGCTAAACCTTACCATGTGCTTTTTTGTCCTGACCTTCAGGCAGTAGTTTTGTGCTTAATTAACCCTTTATCAGACAAAGAACTATATTTGGTGACTTCAGGTAATATTTTGAGAAAAAAGTTGCAAATTTACTAGATTAAAGTGGCAAATCTACAAGAAAAAAAGTCGCAGATTTAAGAGATTTTAAGTGGCAAATCTGTGCAAAAAAAGCTGCAGATTTACGAGAAAAAAGTGGGAAAAAAGCAACTTTTTTCTCCCGGATTCACCACTTTAAATCTCATAAATCTGCACATTTTTTTCTCGTAGATTTGCCACTTTAATCTCGTAGACTTTTTTCTCAAAATATTATTTTCGTATGTTGTTTTTTTTTACACATTCTGGCAGTATGTAATATCCTCCAATATTCTCTAGGGTTGAAATTTGGAATTTGCAAATATTTCAATGAGTGCCCTATTAAGGGTTAAAGTGGTGAATCTGGGAGAAAAAAGTTGAGAAAAAAGTTGCTTATTATTATCATATTTAAGGGGTTTGAATAAAAGACCTATGTGGTCCTGAGGTTTGGTTGGTTTGACTCCTGAGTTATGGTGTTGAATAATGGCAAGAAAAAGTTTTTGCAAAATATTATGACGTCATAATAACAGATTCAAGAACAGTTTCTTCCCAAAAGCAATAACAACCCTGAACTCTAATATGCACTGACTTTCCATATGGACTTTATTACTGTGCAATATTTCTTCGGCAATGTGCAATAATTTGTGCAATGAATTGTCCTTCAATGCCTATGTTTTACATTATATCTTATGTACTTTTTTTCCTTTACATTTACTTGCCTAAGTAGGTGTTTGTTTATGTTTATATTGTATATTTTTATGTATTTTATTCATTGTCGCACTGCTTTCTGGAGTCAGCTCTTAAATCTCAGTGTATAGTGACAATAAAGGCATTCTATTCTATTCTATTCTATTCAAACCTTTGAACTATTGAATATAAAATGGCATCACCTCGTCATTTTAAGTTATTTAATGTAAAGATAGTCGTGATTAGCAAACAAATTCTTGAGTTATTTCCCAAAAACGTATTTTGTGAAGTTACTGTGATCTTGACCTTCGACGTCTAAAATCAAATCAGGTTATCAGTGAGTGGTGACATAAAAGAGTGAGTCGTGTTGAGTAGAGCCGTACCACGCAGAAGAAGTGCGTCATCTTATGGGGGTCCAAGGTGCAGAAAGAGTTTTTGCCTACTTTTGTTTCTTAGTATTAGAAATGCTTGTGTGCTGTTGCCTCAAAAATGTTCATAAAAGTGTAATACATCTCAAAGAAAGATCATATATTAAAAAATGTAATATTCTTTGTATTATATACTCACCCGTATAGGTTAAAAGACAGGAATATTACCCCTCATAGTGAGAAGCAGAAGTGTATTTGAAATCAAACTGAAGTTTCTATTATAAATCGTGTGAAAACGTCCGTAGAAACTTCTTAAACACAAGCTGCTCCTCTGTCCATCTGTCTTCAGTGTGTGTACCAGGATACCCGGACATGTAGCTGGACACGTACCACTTCAACACACTTGTGCATCCCTGTATAGCTCGAGCAGTCAGCTGTTTAGATTCCTGCTTTTTATCCATGTTGTGACAAAAACATGCTCTGAGGGGAACGGGGAACAGGAGACAGTGTCATCTCCTGTGTGTGTGCACGTGGTTTCCACACCGCGGGCAGGAATGATGAGCATCTTTCAGGCTTTGGATCATAAAGGGAATCAGACAGCAACCGCAGATCAACCTGAAACACACACACAAACCAAGGTTATTATAGTTAACGAAATAACGAAAAATAGAATTGAAAAAAGATTTTCGTTAACTGAAATAAAAATAAAAACTAGAGTTTTAAAAAACGATAACTAACTGAAACTATATTGCGTGGTTACAAAACTAACTAAAACTAACTAAATTATATTAACACTATTATATATTATAGTGAAAATGTCCTTAGTTTTCGTTTTAGTCAACTTTTTTCATTCATAATTCAGTGTTTCCATTTGAACATGCAACACATGGTGAATATGTTTACTGAGACTGGGATGTTTACACTAGAACCAAAATTCAAAACTGTAAGAGTTAATAACCTTATTGGGGCTGAGATGGATAAACCAAAGGAAATAAAGGCAAAATTTATTATGACCACTTTGAATGTCGCACCCAACATATAGCCCATTACAAAAAAACTAAAACTAGCACTAAAACTAATAAAAACTAAACTAAAACTAAGCATTTTCAAAAAATAAAAACTAAACTAAAACTAGAAAACTCACTCTAAAAACTAACTAAAACTAACTGAATTTGAAAACAAAAATTCACCACGAAATTAAAACTAAAACTAATGAAAAATCCAAAACTATTATTACCTTGACACAAACACACACAGATGTTAAAGCTTGTTTAGCTCTCTGATGTTGACACATACATGATATTCTTAATTTCAGTTTATTTAATCAGCAGTGAGCTAAATTAAGAGGCATGTTTTACAAAAGTCTTACCTTTGTAAAACATCACCATGATGCTTTAAAATACTAAAATGTGGCACACAATAATTACAAGTAGACAGCAGTTAGTAATAATATAGTAAGTCAGAAAACGAGAAGGTGACCACTACTTCAGTCAATTAGTAGGCTACATATCTGCTTCTCTAAGTAAGCTAACACTAGCTAGCCTAGGATATATAGCATCAGGCCAAAAGTTTGGACACACCTTCTCATTCAATGTGTTTCCTTTATTTTCATGACTATTTACATTGTAGATTCATCAAAACTATAAATGAACACATGTGGAACTATGTACTTAACAAAAAAGTGTGAAATAACTGAAAACATGTCTTATATTCTAGTAAGCAAAGGGTGGCTACTTTGAGGAATCTAAAATACAAGACATGTTTTCAGTTATTTCACACTTTTTTGTTAAGTACATAATTCCATATGTGTTCATTTATAGTTTTGATGCCTTCAGTGAGAATCTACAATGTAAATAGTCAAGAAAATAAAGAAAAACGCATTGAATGAGAAGGTGTGTGTTCAAACTTTTGGCCTGTACTGTATAGCATCAGGGTATTGAAGTGAGCAAAGGTGCTAATAAATTCGATTTTTAGAAAAGGACAGAATGTGTGATTTATTTCGTTGTATATTTGTTTTAAAGCACATGAAACGTGCATCATGTCTTACCCCATCATTGAGAGGAGAAAGCATGTGCACCAGGCAGCCCGGCCAGGCACGTACACCACATCAGTGGTGACGCTGCGGTTGCAGTGTGGGCAGCGGACGAGACCGGGGACGTCCCCCAGGTGTGTCACTGAGACGGGAACAGGCTGAGGCTGAGAGACGACGGCTGCAGGCTGAGGCTGTCTGACACCGACTGTCATTCAGAGGGAAAGAGGAAGACATCAGGAGCAAAATAATATGAAAAAATATTATCCATTTTTTGAGTAATAGTAAAGATGAGGCTTTAACCCTTTATCAGGCGAAGAACTATATTTGGTAACTTCAGTGGATATCATCAGTATTTCGAGAAAAAAGTTTCAAATTTACTAGGTTAAGTGGCAAATCTACAAGAAAAAAAGTCGTAGATTTAAGAGATTTAAAGTGGCAAATCTGCATGAAAACAGTTGCAGATTTACAAGAAAAAAGTGTGAAAAAACAACTTTTTTCTCGCAGATTCACCACTTTAAATCTCATAAATCTGCACATTTTTTTTCTCGTAAATTTGCCACTTTAATCTCGTAGACTTTTTTCTCAAAATATTATTTTCGTATGTTTTTTTTACACATTCTAGCAGTAATATCCTCCAATATTCTCTCGGGTTGAAATTTGGAATTTGCAAGTATTTCAATGAGTGCCCTATTAACCCTTTATGAGGCAAAGAACTATATTTGGTAACTTCAGGTAATATTTCGAGAAAAAAGTTGCAAATTTACTAGATTAAAGTGGCAAATCTACAAGAAAAAAAGTCGCAGATTTAAGAGATTTAAAGTGGCAAATCTGCACGAAAAAAGTTGCAGATTTACAAGAAAAAAGTGTGAAAAAACAACTTTTTTCTCCCAGATTCACCACTTTAAATCTCATAAATCTGCACATTTTTATTCTCGTAAATTTGCCACTTTAACCTTATAAACTTTTTCCTCAAAATATTACCCCCCTCCCCCGGGGTCCGTATGTTTTTTTTTACACATTCTGGCAGAATGTAATATCCTCCAATATTCTCAAGGGTTGAAATATTTGCAAGTGTTTCAATGAGTGTCCTATTAAGGGTTAATACCTTGTGTAACTGGATGGATTATGGTCCCGTTGGTTTGTTGAGGTAACGTCGGCACCAACAGGACAGGAAAAGGACCCGGCTGGACTGTAACTAGAAATAAGAGGAGACATATTGTATTGTTATTAATTCTGTGTATTTTATTGTATTTTATTGCTGTATCTTTTCTATCTTTTTTGTGTCAAGGTGTCCTTGAGTGCCAAGAATGGCACCTCCAAATAAAATGTATTATTATTATTATTATTATTACAACTCCACATTAAATATGTAAACGCAGCTTCTTCTTTTTTCTTCTTTCAGCCCACCATCCAAACTACAACAACTTTTCTCTTTCCCCCAAAACGCAGCTTTACAAAACAGCCACCAGAGATTATAAATCCTAAACTCTTGTGTGTTTTTTCAGTATTCAGATCCCTTACCTAAGTAAAATGACTAATACCACACTACAGAATGACTCCACTACAAGTAAAAGTCCTGTTTTCAAAACTTACTTAGTAAAAGTACAAAAGTATCAACATCAAAATGTACTTAAAGTACCAAAAGTGAAAGTAATCATTATGTGGCATGGACCCACTCAGATTGTTAAATATATTCCATATATATTATTATTGCATTGTTATTTTTGATACATTTTTGTAAAAAGCGCTTTAATTTTGTAAAGACAGGGCTCGTTTTAACAACATAATTTACTGTTATGGATGTTGAATCACTTTAAATTGATCATATTTTTAATGTTAAGTGAAATACACGTACCTCCAAATTGTACTTAAGTACAGTACTTGAGTAAATGTACTTAGTTACATTCCACCACTGCTCACTAGTCCAGATTATACCTGCTTGTGTTTTTGAATAAATAAGTCAGTAACGCTTTATAATAAGGTCCTTGTAATAACCATTAATTAACAAGTAATAAGGCATTGTTCTCGCTTTAGATCCCTTTAGCTGCAAAAAGCATAGTTAACTGATAGTTAACTTATAATAGATGAGCAATAAAGTATATTTTAATATCAATAAGCAAACAAAAGATTAATAAAGGCATGGCAAAGACATAATGGGTGGGTTATGGTTGTTTGTAATGCTATTATGAAGAATTATAAGATACTCATGAGGCTTTTATTAATGTTCTTATTATACATCTCTTATAGCCTGCTATTAGCTGTATTATAATGCCATTATTAACACTTATATAGGCTTATAAACACACAGTAATGTTAATAAGCATCCTGTAAGGACTTACAAGGGCCTTATTACTTGTTAATTAATGGTTATTACAAGGACCTTAATATAAAGCGTTACCGATAAGTCTTCAATGTCCAGAGTTTTTTTCCATCATAATTTATGTATTTTGGGCTAGACCAGACTATATCTCTCCTGTCCAGATTATACTGTATGCAATGCTGTTCAGTAACTTGTAACCTGCCACACACACACACACACACACACACACACACACACACACACACACACACACACACACTCCGGTTATGTTTATTCTTGGGCTTCCAATCTACAAACCTGAGACCTTAACCCTTTATCAGGCAAAGAACTATATTTGGTAACTTCAGGTAAAATTTCGGGAAAAAAGTTGCAAATTTACTAGATTAAAGTGGCAAATCTACAAGAAAAAAGTTGCAAATTTAAGAGATTTAAAGTGGCAAATCTGTGCGAAAAAAGTCGCAGATTTACAAGAAAAAAAAGCAACTTTTTTCTCACAGATTCACCAATTTTAATCTCATAAATCTGTGCATTTTTTTCTCGTAGATTTGCCACTTTAATCTTGTAAACTTTATTCTCAAAATGTCATTTTTGTATGTTTTTTTTACACATTCTGGCAGTATGTAATATCCTCCAATATTCTCCAGGGTTGAAATTTGGAATTTGCAAGTGCCCTATTAAGGGTTAAAGTGGTGAATCTGGGAGAAAAAACAGTTTCCCACTTTTTCTCGTAAATCTGCGACTTTTTTCACGCAGATTTGCCACTTTAAATCTCTTTAATCTGCAACTTTTTTCTTGTAGATTTGCCACTTTAATCTAGTCAATTTGCAACTTTTTTCTCAAAATATTACCTAAAGTCACCAAATATAGTTCTTTGCCTGATAAAGGGTTAACAATACCTCCTTGTGTTTATCATGAATAAGGTAACTTGGGGGAATATTTAACTGGAATTAGTAATAAGTAATTAATATAATACAATTAGAGAAAATTGCGATCACATTTTGTGAGCTAATGCTTCATTGTAGTCTCCACTTGGTTAGTGTTCAACAGCATTAAAACTATTAAAATTGTTATTTTAGGTTGTTGAGAGGTTGTCAGCATAACAAATAAAATCAAAATTTAATATCTGAGTGTGTTTTTTTATTTTGAATTAAGATAGTTTAGCCAGACGGCTAAGGTCAACTCTTATAGGGCTGGAAGCATGGAAGTGTAGTTTGGATGAATACACCTGATGAGCTGTGAAAGAACTGGGAGAAAGAGAAAGCAGTGAGATTTAATCTTACCTGCTTCACCATAAGTGGGCGGAGGTGTTGGGGGGCGATAGAGGGAGGCGTCGTAGGAGGGCGGAGGGGGGACGTTGGATGCGACGGTGCTCAGAGCCGGAGGGTGGAGACGGGCCTCCTCATACGAAGGGGGTTCCATCAGGAGCTCATCCAGTCAAACAGGAAGCTGGTGATAACAAGCAGAGCATTTACATGTCATGCAAACACCTGATGGCATTTACTGCTGTAAAATCTGCCTTATTTTCTCTACATGAGTCTTTGAAGGATGTTATATTTTCTGTTAGTGAGAAGGATATTAAAAACTTGTAAGTATTTTAATGGATCACCCTAACCCTTGCTGCAAAGTTAAAGATCTGCACTGCAAAAAAGCCAACTTGTGTTTTTTGGCCTAAAACAGGGATTTAAGTTGGTAAAACTTGGAAATATAAATTATTGACATTTAGGGCAATAATGTAAGTTAGCACAACAAAGGAAGCCAGTTGTCTGCTCAAAAACAAGTTGGTGAGTTGTTGTTACTTATATCTTTAAGTTGGGGTTCACAACAAGGGACAATAGTTCTGATAACTCTTATTTCTTTGTTGTGAAATGCGGGAAAATGCAGTGAAATTTGGTCATTAGCAAAAGCTAGCGGCTAACTGATGCTAGCGGCTAACTGATGCTAGCTGCTAACTGATGCTAGCGGCTAACTGATGCTAGCGGCGCTGCTTGTTACAGCTACAAGAGTAGCCATTAGCGTATCAATGCTAACTCAACATTGTGGTCGCAACATTAGCTAACATTTCATAGCGGCGTTATAATCGTGCCAATTCAGCACATTACAGAAGTTAGCAGAAGTAAGGATTAAAAGTTATTACAATGTAAAATTATAAGTTAGTACAACTTACAGTTGAGTTGACAAAAATCTGAATTCAGAGTTGAGCAAACTCAAAAACAAAACTTAAAATATTTAGTTTAATTGTCCAACTTAAACTTTTTTTCAAAGTTTGTTGCCTTGAAATTTTGAGTTCACCCAACTTTTCTTTTTTTGCAGTGTAGTGTGCAGAATCGTCCTTATCTGTTCTATTGTTTACTACATCTCTTCGTATTATGTTATCTATCTATTCTTTGTGCAGCACTTTGGAAACCTTGTGTTTGCTAAAATTGTGCTATATAAATAAAGTGGATTGGATTGGATTGGATTTAGTGACATCTAGTGGTGACGTTGCAGATTACAACCAAATGAAAACCCTCACCCCTCCCTTTCCAAGCATGAAGCAGAACCTACAGTGGCCTTCAAATAACGTCAAAATGCAAAAGGCCCTTTATAGAGCCAGCATTTGGTTTGTACCGACTTTGTGGAAGAGAACTTCCTCCCTATGGAGATAAAAACGGCTCATTCTCAGCCAACAAAAACACTTCTTAGGTTCAGTTGATTATACATGAACGAACATTCATACGTGACATTAGCAGGTGTCAGTTAATTCTGTTGATTGCTTTGATCTGATTGCCTTTGATCTTTGATGTGATTAAAACACAAAATGACTAAAAAAAAAGACACAAAATGACAAAAAAAAGGAAACAAAATGACCAAAAAATACACAAATTGACCACAAAATGACCAAAAAAGACACTAAATGACCATAAAAAGACACAAAATGACCCCAAAAAAAAGACTAAAACACATTAACACATGAACACTTTAACACAGTGGAGACAGAGCTGATTTCCAAAATGATTTGGCGACCCCCAGAAATCATCTCGCAACCCCAATTGGGGTCCCGACCCAAAGGTTGAGAATACCTGACTTAAACAACTGCCTCAAAATCAAGGACGCATTTATATTTAATACATTTTATCACACACAGGTAACTTTATGCGATTTTCACAACACACACACACACACAAATGCGCGTGTAAGCGTGCACACTCCTCCAGATACACGTTTCACATACACACACACACACACACACACACACATTTTGAGGTTAAAGGGCATAGTTTGAAATCTCTGAAGAATCTCATCATAGTGTACACACACCGGCAGTAGCCCCCGTGGCTCTTTCAGAATTTCCCCAGAGGAAATTTTCTAGTTTTAGTTTTTTATCTTTCTGTTTGGCAAAAAAGTTTGTTAGAAACAAGTTCCCAACAAAAGCAAAAAGCAAAGGGGGTTAAAAGCCGAATAAGGTTTTTGGTAAATCCAGTTGGGGGATTTCTTTTTAAGGATTTCACAACACAAAACAATAAAACATGTCTTTGAACAGCTTCCTCACAAACAACTGTTGCAATCAGGAACATGTGTCACAAGACTGTCTGCTGAGTCACGTAGATCTGGAATTTAGATTTCTAATGTAATGTTTGAAATATGTGCTCAACCACGTGCTTCCTTTTCCCTTTACTACGACATGACATCTTCCCTGCTGCCTTTAGTTAGTTTGTTACTGACTAACATTTATTCTTTCTACCAGTCCTCCTGTGTTTTCGAGGCCAAATGTCACGTTGCAGAAGCTGAAATCTGCAGCTCTAAATCAGCTGTGGGAGTGACAGGCATCATCTCCTCCCTCCACTGCTGCACATCAAACAATAGAGAGGAACACTCAAGATCACTGTGTCGCCACCAGAGCAGTGATTTAAAGTGACAGTGTCCAAATAAAACAACACAATCTGCAGCGTTACAGGATAGTTAGCATAAAGAGAGCAGATATCTTGTCAATTTCTTCTCTTACAAACTGTGCTGATACATTATTATTATCAATAACTTTTAAAGTTGAAATGTGAAAGTTTGATTTCCATGTTTGATAACAATGACTAAACAGAAAAACAATGCACACCCATTACATAAGAAGGTGTGTAGAGGAATGAAGAGTAGTTTCAAAGTTGCAAACAAACTCGAGCACATTGTCTAACAATACAAATATAGATTCATGTGCAACATTTTAGTGCGTACCTGGTGAAAGTCTAGAACCAAGACCTAACAAATAAATATTCAGACCTGCTGGAGTTTGTTTGCCACCACTGAATATGCAGAAAAAGTAAAATTTAACAATCTAGAACAATATGTACACAGAGATACAAACAGAGTAGATTGAGAGAAACTGTAAAGCAATCCCTAAATGTTAAAACACTCTTTTACAAGTCAAGTAGAAAAGTCTTAGCATAAAAAAAACTAAATTATTTACTTAAAACCTATTTATTTTATTTTCAGGCTTTCTTTTTTACTTTTTTACCCTTTTATTTGTCTTTTTTTTTTATCTCTAACTCTGTTTTGGATTGAGCTTTTATTACTTTTTTATTCTATTTTATTTTATTGTTTTACTGTTTTTAGTATTTTATTGTTTTCATTGTTTTTATTTATACCTATTTGTGTATGATGTATTCTATTTTAATAACTGTACAGCACTTTGGTCAACCGAGGTTGTTTTTTAAATGTGCTCTATAAATAAACTTTGACTTAAATAAAAGTACTCTTTATTCAGAATTGTACATTTCAGATAATGTTATGTCATTGTATTTTATTAGGGAGGTATTACACTTTAATGTTGCAGCTGCTAAATAAGGACCATACTTTATTAGTTGATTTATATAATATGAATCTGCATAATGTCTAATACATTATGTAGAAGTAGATACAGGGGAAATTTCAATAAAACATATTTTACTCTTATTTAATTGATTTTAAGTACCTGCATTTTTGCAATAATGAAATAAGTACTTAGATCTTTTACTTAAGTAAAATTAGCAATACCAAAGTGTAGAAATACTAGAAATCTTACTTCAGTAAAAGTTCAAAAGTACAAAGCATTTTTAGAAAAGTGTATATTCAATTATTGTATTTCAGTTACGTAAAAATCACTTTAATGTTGCAGCCGGTAAAGGAGGAGCTAATTGTAAGTACCATATATACTGCTGGGCAGTAATACTATAATATTATATCATAGTATATTAGTTTATTCAAATGTTGAATTACACTGTAAAAAAAAAGATAAACAATAGCTACTCAATAAAATTGAGGCAACAGATTGGACGCAATATTATTAATTAAATATAAAGTTCAGTTAGTAACAACTTAACAGGAAGTGACTGTCAAATAAAATATTATATTTATTGTGGTCAAAATAAGTAGATTCTATCTCAAACATTTTATATTAAAGTTACTTAAACAACCGCCTCAAAACCAAGGACGCATTCATATTTAATACATTTTATCAAATATATTAAGTAAAATGAAATGAGTACAGAATAATTTATTACAGTGAATATTTAATATTTTTTGATTTATGAGAAAAAAATCTTATATTAAACGGTAAAAAAGTTTAATAAAATTGTGGAGAAAAAAAAATCGCAAATTTGTGACCAAAAAATCTAAAAAAAATGGTTGACGAGATTAAAGTGGCAAATCTGCAGATTTATGAGATTTAAAGTGGTGAATAAAGTGAAATAAGTAGATTCTATCTCAAACATTTTTATATTAAAGTTACTTAAACAACTGCCTCAAAACCAAGGACGCATTCATATTTAATACATTTTATCAAATATATTAAGAAAAATGAAATGACTACAGAATAATTTATTACAGTGAATATTTAATATTTTTTAATTTATGAGAAAAAAAATCTCATATTAACGGTAAAAAAGTTACAAATTTGTGGAAAAAAAAATCTCAAAAAATGGGTGACGAGATTAAAGTGGCAAATCTACGAGAAACAAAAAAAGCACAGATTTATGAGATTTCAAGTGGTGAATAAAGTGAAATAAGTAGATTCTGTCGCAAACATTTTTATATTAAAATTACTTAAACAACTGCCTCAAAACCAAGGACGCATTTATATTTAATACATTTTTTATCAAATATATTAAGTAAAATGAAATTACTACAGAACAATTTATTACAGTGTAATAATCTGAATCTACAAAGTTCTTAGTCAAACACAGTGTATGTAGTGGAGTAAGAAGTACAATTGGCCCCCAAAATGTAAAGGAGTAGAAGTTTAAAGTGCATTAAAAAAGTACAAAAACATCAAAATAATACTCACTATCATCCTGACTCAGCTGAAATACTCCTAACACAGTCATGACAGTATGAACACCGTTACTGCTGAGTCATCCTTCACTGTTTTTAGAGGAAAAAAAAGGTGTTTTCATGCCAATAAGTCAGCTAAAAACAGCAGTAAATCAGCCGTGTGACCCACCTGCTGAGAGCAGCCCAGGAGATCAGCTCTCATCAGTTTCTTCTCTCTTATGTAAACATCCAAAGCTGTCGTATCTGATCCAAACAGGCCTGCGCCACAAACAAACAAACAAACTGTGTGTCCTTCTTCACTAATTAAACAGTGTGATGTGTGATGTGATTTATCAGAGCGGTAGTTTTACCTGGGACAGATGAGGAAGCTCGGCAGGCAGGAGGAAACGTGTCCCATGTTGGTGAGAGTGGTGACATCACAGCCTGCTGAACCTGTTCTCGTCTGGAATTAGAAACATTTTACTTCACAGCGACAGGAAACCAAACCCTCTTTACCTGCTCAACAAACTCACCTTCTCCCCCCCAAGTATGACAAAGTATGCAAGTATGCAATCTCACTCTCTGCTAGCTCTTTGTTTATTTATTTATTTATTTCAGCAGTTACCAAGCTATACACTGTAAAAAAAAGATAAACAATAGCTACTCAATGAAATTGAGGCAACAGATTGCACGCAATATTATTAATTAAATACAAAGTTCAGTTAATAACAACTTAACAGGAAGTGACTGTCGAATAAAATATTATATTTATTGTGGTCAAAATAATTATTTAAACAACTGCCTCAAAATCAAGGACGCATTTATATTTACGGTAAAAAAAAGTTACCGTTAAAAAATCTCAAATTTGTGACCAAAAAATCTAAAAAAAAAAGGTAAAAAAATTGACAACATTAAAGTGGCAAATCTACAGAAAAAATGCACAGATTTATGTGATTTAAAGTGGTGAATAAAGTGAAATTAGTAGATTCTATCTCAAACATTTTTATTTTAAAGTTACTTACTTATATATATATATATATATATATATATATATATATATATATATATATATATATATATGAAACACTTTTTAAAAAATAAAATATTTGGTCTGTTTTTATTTGATTAACTTATACGTGTTTTTCTTTTTTTACACAACTATACTATTATATAATATATGACATAATATGATATATAACACTTTTTAAAAAATAAAATATTTTGGGGTGTGTTTTCATTTTATTAACTTCTAAACTTGTGCTGTGCCAAAAAACACCCTTGTTCCAGACAATAATTCACAACTTCAACAATTAAACAAATAAAATTGAATGATTTAAATTAAAATGTGTTAAAATTCTTCAAAACCTAAAACTAACACTACCTGATGATGTTAACAACATACTGCTTGCATTTCTGGGGGGTTTAAAACATACTTTTTTTTTTACACAACTATACTATTATATAATATATGACATAATATGATATGTAGCATTTTTTTTTAAATAAAATATTTTGGGGTATGTTTTCATTTAATAACTTAATAAAAAAAACACCCTTGTCCCAGACAATTAATTAATAAATGTATAAATGACTCATAAAATAGGTGTAAAATTTGACTACAATAATATTTTTTGTTTTTAAATATATTTTTATTAAAAAGTAAATATATTAAAGTTTTTCATTTATTTTTGAAAACTCGATAGCGAAACAATGTCGGATTCACCATAAAAATCAATGCAATGTCTTCTTTACTCCAGTAAAAACAAAAGGTAAAAACCAGTTCTTCTGTCTTGTCAGTGCCTACAGCTCCCATAATGCATCTTGACTTCTGACAGCTGAGTCACAGGGTTTGTTGTGTTATTACCAGCTAATGTAGCCTGGAGCTGGAGAAGAGGCTCCTGCTGCAGACGTCAGGTGAGTTCAGCTCTTTATAGCTGCTCAGCCTCGGGGCTTCACTCGTTTTCAAACTTGCTTGAAACGTTTTTCGACCTCAAGTGACATAACTTCATCACAATAAACATTTTACAGCTTCTCACGGAAGAAAACTGAAGAAAATGTTTACCTTCTTGCTTATGTCATTGTGTTTTCTAGACATAATTAAGATTAAAAGTATTGTTTTCACTTACACAGATTGTGATTTATTATATATATATATATATATATATATATATATATGTTAACATATATATATATATATATGTTATACTCTTAATGCGTAGTGTTAATAAACAAAGTGTATATTGGGTAATACATGGATGTACATTGAGATATAATAATTAGTTTTAGTTTTAATTTTGTTGTGAATGTTTGTTTTCAAATTCAGTTAGTTTTAATGAGTTTTTAGAGTGAGTTTGCTAGCTTTAGTTAATTTTTTACCAGTTTTAGTTTTTTGTAATGGGGTATTTGTTGGGTGGGAGATTAAAAGAGGTCACAGTAAATTCTGCCTTTATTTCTTTGCCTGATCCATCTTCATTATGCATGAAAAAAGTTGACAAAGACGAAAACGAAGGACGTTTTCACTATAATTTTAGTTAGTTTTGTAACCACACAATACAGTTTTCTACAAATCATTATCATGTAACCTTTAACCCTTAAAACAAAGTCTGAAATCTCAAAAAAGCCTTTGAAGAAGTGAGGACCGGCAAGAATGTCCTCACTTTGCAAAAATGTCCTCACTCTGTTGGTTAAAAACGTGTCCTGGTCCTCACTATGTAGGAAATACAAGAACACACACACACAAACACACACACACACACACACACACACACACACACACACACACACACACACACACACACACAGATGGTTCTTTAAATTTAAATTTTATAACTTTTCTGCTCCTGGTTACCCATATGATGTTTACTGACGACTTCAGTTGTTGACATTTTAATTATTTTTATTGGAATGACTCAAAAACTACTTATACTATAACTACTTATAGTATTTCCATTTATGTAACTTTATACTTATACTCCAATACATTTTAGAGGCAAATATTGCACTTTTTACTCCGTTACATTAAGCATTTAGTTACTTTTCAGGTCAAGATTTAACATGAAAAACATGATCAGTTTAAAATAATTACACTTTCTTTTAAATTAAACCACGTAACAGTATATTAAGTAGTTAAAACAGTAAAATGCTGCTTATATAAATGCATCAATAATAATAATAATAATAATAATCGGATAATATATTTGGAATATATAAAAAAATCTGAGTGGGTCCATTCTGCACAACGAGTTCTTTTCCTTTTGATACTTTAAGTACATTTTGATGCTGATACTTTTGTACTTTTACGGAAGTTAGTTTTGAATTCAGGACTTTTACTTGTAGTGTAGTCATTTCACAGTGTGGTATTAGTACGTTTACTTCAGTAAGGGATCTGATTACTTTTTCCACCACTGGTTTCATTTAACTATCATCAGGATTAAATGTCTGTTTGCTGATGACTGTCTCTGCTATACTTACAATGAGACATTATGTTCATTTTCTGAATCACACATGTATTTTGAGGTTAAACTACAATATGTTTACATGCTTTAATGTTAAAAAAACACATGATTTTTCTCATACCACCTGTCTAAATAAACCTGTATTGACTCTGGGCCTGAAACGCTCAGGTTACTGTAAGCCCTTCTCCAAACAGAACCAGTCTGCTCTGATTGGTGTGCAAGAAAAACACAGTGAACTTTTGCAAAGGAAGTTCTCAAGCTGCATGTGACTTTTTTCCACATATGTTAACGTAAAGTAAGGGAATACTTCTTCCAACACTGGTTGGCAGGCACTACAGGTGCAAAAAAAGTGCTTAAAATGAGTTTCTTATATAATTTAAGTGCTAATTAGCAAATGCTAGTATGCCACATTAAACATGACATACATTTATTCATATGAACAACTGCATGTTATTCTGTCCCCTTGTTTCTCCTCCGTCTTTGTTCTGCTCAGTTTGTGCTCATAAATGCACCGCTGCACCTCCTTTTATCAATCTATCATTATTCACTGCACTCGTCTGTCTTGATGTCACTCAGGAATGAAAAACAAAACTTTTGTTCTTTTATTTTTCTCTGAATCTTCTTCCTCCTCTTTGTTTCTTTTGGCTCCGTTTCTTCACTTCACGTTTGTCTCTAAATCTCTTCCTTCTCAGCATTTAATCTCTTTATCTATAATTGTTTTTCCACTGTTGCCTTTCATAACTACGGTGGCCCTGAAGTGCAAATCATAACGGCAAATCAGAAAACACAACAACAAATCAAGAAACACA